>NW_013666247.1:4812-20192 GCF_000517525.1 Limulus polyphemus
CCAACACCACAAATACCTATCCCCATATAACATGATACACAAATACCTATCCCCATATAACATGATACCCAACACCACAAATACCTATCCCCATATAACATGATACACAAATACCTATCCCCATATAACATGATACACAACACCACAAATACCTATCCCCATATAACATGATCCACAAATACCTATCCCCATATAACATGATACACAACACCACGAATATCTATCCCCATATAACATGATACACAACACCACTACCACATCTCAATGATCCACAGAACTACTTATAATATATCATATCCTTTGCATAACCACGGAAGACTTTCGAAACGTCGTCCTCTACACTTGTGTCTCTTCAACAGGCAGTGGCAGCCCATTCTACAAAGTTTCATCAAGAATATTCTGCCCAAACAATCTTTCAAAGAATACTTAAAAACATACTTTTCTGACTTGAAGGTTTAGTAAGCGAACATCATTTGGCATTAAATAGCAAATCTAAACGTACGTTTACTTGCTTAAATCGGCGATGTTTCTGTTTCTTTTTTCTAAAAGACGTTTATATTGTAAATTCTTAATTATATGCAACTAAAATAAAGGTATGTTTAAGTTATGTTAGGTATGTTTAGGTATTAAAACTGTGGTTCAACTTAGTTCTTCGTGCGGAATTGTTTATTCTATAACATAATAAAATATGAAATATAATAAACAATATCCGGAAGTGTGGGTGAGAAATATGTAAACAAACAAGAGGTTTGTTTTGCTGTTTTACTGGTCTTTATTTATTGTATTTGTAGGGAGAATGCATGTCGTACATTTCGATGGGCCCACTCTTAAGTAAACTTAAAAGTGTCTTTCCAGAAAAGCTTTAGAAAAGACTTGTGTTAAGTACAGATAGCGAAGATCATTTGAAAAGGAAAACAAATGGAAACACTATATTAACTCACGAATAAGTTTGCATTGTTCATTAAAATTTGTTTTTAAGAAAAGGATCATGCGTGACCTAGTGGTTATCATGCTTGGACTCTGAACTCAAGAGTTCGTGGTTCGCGTCCCTTTGCTGCCAAAACGTTTCCAACTCTTGGGTCGTGGGTAGGCTTTAAAATCGACGATGAATACCACTGTTTGGTCAGAGAAGCGTAGCTCAAAAACTGTTTGTAGATGTTCTTGATTAGTTCCTCCTCTCTAGTCTTATCGTCTATCACCTCAAAATTAGGGCTAATTACGTGTAAATTAGCCCTTTGTGTAGCTTGCGCGAAAATTCTGAAAAAACAAACCTGAAAAAGGGGAAAAATTATTTTCATATTGAAGGTTGTAATCATTAAATTATACTGTTTTGTTTTAACTATGGGCTTTCGGCTACTTAATCAGAGCTTACGTCAACTTACTAGTATGTCATAAGTTATATGATCAATGTATCTATTTACCTGGTCATTATAAACCTATATAATAATCTGTATATTGTGAGGATATCACTAACCTGTGAAGACTTGACAAAATAAGAACATCTACCTAGACTTTATAGGTTCAGAGAAACCAACCTGATTTAGGATATGAGTAATAATTTATACTTTAGAGCTTCTACCTAGTTTACAGAAACATGTTTGAGCACCTGTCTACTTTACAGACGGATGTTTGAAATTTAACGTACTCAGAACACTATAGTTCTTTTTAAAGACATGGATAACAATTTCAATGTTCAGATTTTATATCTAGTGTAAAGAAACCTCAGTAACAATTTGTATATATTCAGGTATCCTATTGAGATTGCAAAAACTTTAATAACAATTTGTATGCTCAGGTCTCCTACCTAATCTGTAGACGTTTGAATAGTGACTTATCTGTTAGAGCATCTACTAAGTATGAAAAGATCTGGAAAAATATTCATACTTGGAGCAGTAATTTAGATAACAACAACAACAACTAATATAAATTAGAATAAAAAATTACATCTCATTCGTATTATTCGGAGAAACTGCTTTACCATTACAAATGCTGAAACAACTGAAAAATAACCGCAAGTTTTATATATTGGGACGCGAAATGTTCTGTTTACTGTCGGATCAGGCTAAATTTAATCAAGTTCTTAAGACGTTGTTAGGATAAATAAGCACATAATTAAATAAGTCATTCCTAAATCAGGGATACATATTTAGTTGTTAGCTTTAGAATTTGCTCCGGTAAAGCTATACATAGGGCTATCTTCGATTAGTCGCCCTTAATTTTGAACTGATTAAATAGAAGGAAGGGAGCTACTACACACACTGCCAGTTCTTGGACTACTCCTGTTTGATAGAATAGTGGGATATAACCATTATTATTATAGCACATCTATGGCCTTAATGTTCGGAGAGAGTTTTTGCAACAACGGAGCGTGAACCACGAATATTCGAATAAGTTAACTCGTTCGAATACACTTTAATAGAGTTTGTTTGTTTGTAATTAAGCACAAAGCTACACAAGGGGCTATCTATGCTCTGCCCACCACGGGTATCGAAACCCGGATTCTAGCGTTGTAAGTCTGCAGACATACCACTGTGCCACTGGGGGAGCTTTTTAATAGAGACTAAATTCGTGATTAATTATTGTGCATTGTCTACAATGCACGGAAATAGAAGTAAATATACACATAATGTTATAAGACATAATGTTTAATTGGGAATCAAACTTATGTTGTTATTTTACGTAATTTACTTTTCGAATATGTTTGATATAAAAAGCAAAAAATAAAAATGGGAATCAGTGCCCTATGATCATCTATATAATAAAATTCAGTGGCTGTGTGTGTGTCACGTAACTACTCCTAAACCTCTGGTCGCAACGACTTTTTAATGGTACCAAACGAATAATCTCTGCTTCGAGGTTTGCACAAAGGTAAAAATGTTTTACCCCACCCATTAAGGAACGCGGGGATTTCCCGAAAACTCTTTCTCCTAAACTGTTAGAGTCATCAACTTTCAAATGGTGCCAAACGAATCGTCTCGGCCCCGGCACAAAGTTAAAATTTTCATCGAATCCCTTACGGAACCCGGGTATTTCGCGAATACACTTATACGGGGAAAGCGAACCCCAAATTTGGCATTGATTTACATCAGAGCATGTAAATAAGTATGTGTACTAATTACCGTTTGTGAATTTGTTAAAGAAATTAAATTTGCATTATGGCGGCAATGATTATTAAGCTTAAAAAGTGCAAAATAGTAGTTCAAGAATTGAGGGTGCATTATAGCGGCCCTGTAAATGTGGGCCTTAAGCCCACGGTTACATAAGTCTAACCTCTAGAAAAGCCATTGTGTGTTGCGTCACGTCACGCTTGATCTCTCGAAACAGGAGAAGTCATAAAAGCCAAAATGCATTTATCCAGATAGAATAGTTCGATTACTTCTGCCCATTATAATTTTAGTGACGGGAGTGAAAGGGAGCTGTGAGGGGGGATGCCGGGAAACATTAGTGCCCGCAAGAAGGGGCAAGGAGAGTCACTTGAACCCCCCTGGATTTAAAAAAAAAAACTAGATATGTAAAATTCTTCTTCTATGTTATTGGATGCCGGGAAACATGGGCGCCCGCAAGAAGGGGCAAGGAGGGTCACTTGAACCCCCCTGGATTTTCAAAAAGAAAAATACTAGATATGTAAAATTATTCTTCTATGCTATTGGATGCCGGGAAACATGGCCGCCCGCAAGAAGGAGCAAGGGGGTCACTTGAACCCCCTGAATTTTCGAAAAGAAAAAATACTAGATATGTATAATTCTTCTTCTATGTTATTGGATGCCGGGAAGCATGGGCGCCCGGAAGAAGGGGCAAGGTGGGGTCACTTGAACCCCCTGGATTTTCAAAAAGAAAAAAAAACTAGATATGTAAAATTATTCTTCTATGTTATTGGAAAATCATAAGGTATTTGTATTTCGATTTCATAATTTTTTCAAACTTGAGTTACTTGATCCCTCCTAATTTGTTTTTCTGCGGGCGCCCTTGCCGTGAAATCTTGTAAGTGTAGTAAGAGTTGGTATAATAAGCCTAAAGTAAAGACATAGTGTGGGCTCACCTAGCCTAGAGCCACGTGCATCAAATGTACCATGAAAGTAAAAATATCGATGCAATTTTAAACTTCAATCGTTTCTGAATTAAGCTATTTTCTATTATATCACCAACGTTTTTAATAAAAAACAAACCTCTTTAGTCAACGGAGACTCTAAACTAAGAAATCAACAAATATTTTTCCAGTTTTGTTGTCTAGACCTTTCATTTTATATTTTCAATACATAGAATAACAATAATATTAGGTTATACGTTTGATGCTAAGCAACATGGCATAAAAGCCATTGTTGGGACGTAGTGTTACCAAAACACACAGGCTTCTCTATATATTAGAAATTGTTAATCTAATTGATTTTTACCAATATTATTCTATGAATTCGCCACGAATCCATTTCATGAATGATCCTAATTTTGATTGGCTCACAAAGGAATTTACCGGCGTTTGACTGCCTCGACAGCACTTTTCTGACTCTTTGTTGGTGAAGCTTGATTCCGCAAAATTTATATATTTCAATTAACTATAAAATGTGAGGTTAGGGTATTCTATGGGGTGGGGGTGATAGTATTTGCCCCGTCATTCTTGACTGGCTATACGCTAGTCTAATACTATAAAACACAGTGTCTGTATGTCTGTCACGCACTGATGTCACAACAACTTGTTACGTAATTGAAATAGTTTGGCTTCCTATCAATTAGAAGCGAGTAGTCTACGATTGATCGAAAATTAAAGATATATTTGGTCTAAAATGTACAAAAAAATCGCACCTTTTCAAAACGTACATTTGTTAAATCGTCGAGTTACGCTAGAGAGGGCGTAAATATACTTTAGTAGACATTTTATACAACATGTTAAATCGTCGAGTTACGCTAGAGAGGGCGTAAATATACTTTAGTAGACATTTTATACAACATGTTAAATCGTCGAGTTACGCTAGAGAGGGCGTAAATATACTTTAGTAGACATTTTATACAACATATTAAAAGGTTATCAAAGTTTTAAATAGGTCTAGCGTTAGGTCGTAAAATAATATTAGAAGATTATTTATTTATAGTATTAAGTGCGGTAAGGTTTAGTCCTAACTGAACTAAAAAAACGTAGTCAAGTTACTGTGTTAATTTATTTCTTTATCGAATATAGGCCGTACTTAATATAGGCTTTTACTAATGTTAGGACTGAGACAAGTGGAGTTATAGATATCAGTTGTAATAAAAATATTAATTTGGACCCAAATATTTTGCGGGTCTCTGCTAGTATTAAATAAATCTGGAATGAGAGAATGTGTTCATAAGAAACGTATTTCACAGAGAAATAATAATATGATATCTAGTTTTGTTAGGGCATGATCTGGTTGTTAGGGTCTCTGCTAGTATTAAATAAATCTGGAATGAGAGAATGTGTTCATAAGAAACGTATTTCACAGAGAAATAATTATATGATATCTAGTTTTGTTAGGGCATGACCTGGTTGTTAGGGTCTCTGGGTCGCGAGTTCGAACCCACTCACCGACCATTTAGTCGTAGGGACATTATAATGTGACGGTAAATTCCGCTATTCAATTACAGTAGCCCAAGTAGGTGGTATTGATTAACTGCTTTCCCTTTATCTAACATTTCTAAATTAGAGACGGCTAGCGTAGATAGCTATAAAGTATCTCTGCTCGAAACTCAACAAACAAACAAACAATCTAATTTTGGTTGGAAAGCAGAAAAGGGTTTGTTAATCACGCTGTGTCTATTGATATTCCGATTGAAATGTCTATCGTTAAAGAAATAGCACGTTTACCTCCAAGTAGAAAACGCTTCGAATGTTTTTAATATTGCGAATAATTGTTCAAACAAGAACACCAATCACTAGGTAAAATTATGAACTGGAAAAAAAAAATCATTGCTTTATCGTAACTTCAATTTTTCTATTTTTGCATTTTTTCCCCTCACACTTTGTCACCTGTTGCAATGAAAACTATAATTATCGTGAGAAAATGGCAAAAATAAAAAATAAGCGAGATATTTATGCTAAACATTGGGAAACACTAGATTATTTTGTTAATAAAATACCGTACGTTCAAAGTAATTAACAATTTTAATACACGAAATTGTCTGGTTTGTAGTAGAAACATTTAGGTTAAAATTTGCAAGGTTATTTATTTTTAGTTTACATTATTTAAATCTTTCATTAAAAATTTTATAGTAATCCATTGTTGTATACTCTGAGCTTACCGTTAAGATACTATTACAATAGTACAATAGCCAAACTTTGTTGTATTTCTCATTATTTAATTTCTGTAGTTCATTGTTGTATACTCTGGGGTTACCGTTAAGATACTATTACAATAGCCAAACTTTGTTGTATTTCTCATTATTTAATTTCTGAAGTTCATTGTTGTATACTCTGGGCTTACCGTTAAGATACTATTACAATAGCCAAACTTGTTGTATTTCTTATTATTTAAGTTCTGTAGTTTCGGTTTGTGTTTTAATGAACACTCCTGAAGAAGCTGTAAAGCGAAACGTTGAGTGTCTAATTAAATAAAAACAACATTTTGGTGTTATAAGATCGTTTATTTCTAGTATTTGTTGTATTTCTGTGTGTAAAATTAATGTAGGAATTTATATAATATTCTACTTTGTAGAAAAGCCATAAAAAACGTATCATATTAACACAAGAGTTACTGCTTTGGAAAAAAGTAAAATGGACATTCAGAGATGCATTTATTCCGTGCTTACCCATGTAAAGAAGAACTGTTGCACTTATATAGGCAATACATGTTTTTATCAAGTAAAATGACTTAGGTTACAATGGTGAAAGTGGAGATATTCAAACATTTTGGTATTTTACGATTGAAAAATTCTTTACTATATTATTTCAGGGTGCATGAAAGTTGATTATATTGTAAATAAATACAAAGCTCGTTAAAATCGCTAAGCTACACAATGGGCCACCTGTACTGTGTTTACCACGAGCATTGAAATCAAGTTTTTAGCGTTATAAGTCCACAGACTTGCCGCTGTGCCACTGGGGGACAAAATATATTTCAACTCACCAATTAGTTTATGAAATAGATACATGTATAACTGAGATCGTATAAAATTACTAAGTTTTATAATACACTCTAATAAATTGCTTCTTACGAATTCTAACAGCTTTTGTTGATAATTTAAATTAAGGAAGTTAAGCAGTTTGTTAATATATTTGCCCTTTGACGTTTGATGAATAATTAAATAGCATAAGTAGTATTTTTGGATGTTAAAAATATAACAAATAATATTAGCGTATTTTCTTTGTATATTCGTATAGTTCTCACCACACATAGAGTATTGCACGAAACGAATATCCTTATTTTTTCCTCCCAATTTCGATCTCATAAACATTTTACAGAAAGAAGTTGTGATGCAAGGAGCGTACAGCAGCGTTTAAGTATTCAAGTCAGGAGACGCGTGAATATTGTATGGAATGATAGTTGGCACTGACTCAATGAATGCTAATGTTATTGAGCCATTTATAAAGATATACTTTTCTCCCGTTTTCCCCTCCACCATTGTATTTTGCGTGAGTGTCGTACGTTATCTGATTTATTTATTTGTCTCTGTCTCTTAATGTCCTCCGGTAGGTCAGTGGTAATTTTACGGATTTACAATGATAACATTCGTGGTTCGATTCCTGCGGTGATTAGAATGCAGATAGCCCATTGAGTAGCTCTGCTCGAAGAGAACGAAAAACAGTTGTGTTTCTGTAAAATTGAAAATTGTATTGAAATATTACATAACAGCGAAATGACTGAATTCAGTCCCATAGCATTAAAAATGCGGAATTTATCTATAATTTATGCATTTTTAAGTTTGTTAAATTGGAACAGAAGACACTTATACATGTAGTAAGTAGAAAAACTGTAAGGAGGCGCTTGCCTATGGTTATGCTACAATATGGCGTTTTACTTAAAAAAACAAAAAAAACATTACTTTATGTTGTACTTTTGCAGAATCTCATACGTCAGTTTATGTTTTAAGTTTGGACTCTTTCACGTTATTTGTTCCAAGAGCAGGCATATTTCAAGTAATGTCAGAAACACACAAGTTTTCGTGAAGTTAATATATGTTATGTATTTACAAATACACAACTTTGAGCACATGAAGGGTTGCAGCAGTGTAACACAAACCAAACTCTGCGATGGTCCTGCCATCTTACGTAAGAAATTATAATTTAAAACCAGATACAAATTTTACTTATTATGTTACTAATCAAAATTGAAGACGTTATAATCAATTTTTATATCAAAACATATTTAAAGGTGTTTTATCCAAAATTGCATTAGATCTCAAAAATCGATGAACATAACTTTTGGAAAGTTTGTTTGCTTTTTTAATGCATATCATTAAAAAAATAGTGTGGATATCGCAAAGTGGAAAATACTTCAAAGAATGTTTATGTTTTATATAATTTTCAAATAATTGTTCGAAACAAATGCCAATAACAAGGCTAAGTTATGAACTGAAAAACTTTTCTACTATTTGTTATCTAAAAACAACAACAAACCATTGCGTTACCATAACTTCAATCTTCTATTGAAACATTATTTTTTAGGAATCTTAAGGTTAGTATTGGACCAATATATATTTTAAAAGGTTATATATTGTTTATAAAAACAAGAAAATCTCTATGATATGAACCGAATTTCCTATTAGTAGCATCACATAGAGTTTAATATCTCAAATAATTAAGAAAGATACTTACTTACATGTTTAACGTGTTTTAGGTCTTCTGAAGCTGCAATATATTTTTCGCCTAACTACGGAGAGTTATCAGTTGGACATACGAGTTGTGAAGAGTATCGCTAATGCTTCTGATGCTAATAATTTCCTCCGGTCTATAGAAACTGAGGACAGACAAAGTGTCAAACGTGTTGTTTTAGACTGCAGCGCTGCTACGGCAAAAACTATCATCTATAATCATGTACATGACATCCATATGGGCCGTCGGAATTATCATTACCTCCTCACCAGCTTGGTAAGTGGAATTATTTTGTTCAACAGCAAGTTCACAATTAAGCTTCATCCAAACCAAACCGGATAAAAAATATAAACTAGCGTAACTGTAGAATTAGTTATTAACATTTCTATAGATAAGTGGATGAAATTATTCAATACCTGTGTTCGAATTACATAGTTCAATTTGTCGTCTCAAACAGTCGTTTTGTTACAGAAATTTAAAAAAATAAAGAGTTTAAATCGTGCTCTTTTCTCGTTTGTTGACTAGAATAAATCTTCATGGAGAATAAAATGTTATATTATATTCTGGAGGTTCTCTGTCAGAACAGAAAATGAGCTAATGGTGAGTGGATTTAGTGTTTTATTATGAGGTAAAAAGAGGCATAAGGTCATGATGTACCCTTTGGATATAACTTATATCCGGTCTCAATGTCATAGAGAGAAATATTAGCTATTACTTGGTCTTTTTATATTATTGCACTGATTTCCTTCATCAATTCAACTGACCAGCGCCCAACTAGTGATAATAAAGGTAGGCTGAAATGGTTAACACATTATTAGCAGTTATAGAACTTCATATAGATGAAAATAAGTAATTAATTAAATAAAAGTATTTTGAAAATTTACTATTATTACACTCAATAACATTTTTTTTGGAAAGAGCATTATGAGCTAGAATAATAAAACTTTACATCGTCCTGGACTTCAAAGGCGAATTTTGTGCACAGGTGTTTTAAGCTGAATATTTTTGATGCAAAACTCAAAAGCAGAAATATACATTTTTGAATACTTTATAAATGAAAAGTTTCGGCTTTGAAGTGCTGTCTCTAGGCAAATTAGGTAAATTAGAATTTACTTTATGTTTGAAATGAAATATTGTGAAAGATGTATCTCTTGGAGACGAAAGAAGAAAATGTGCCTACAGATAGATGTCATTAAGGTGTTTCTTAAAGTATAAACTTATTTACGTTATTCTTTATGGCTTATACTATTAAAATCTTAGCTAGAATTGCGAAGAGTCGGTATACACGAAAGCAGAAGCGGCTGAGAGTTTTGAGATGATATAAGCTTCAAAACTATTATTAACAAGTATGAGAGACAAAGTCTGTCAATTGCAAATTTTATATGGAATACGAAATGAAATATGTCAAATCAAAACATATCAAAATCGCTCCAAAACAACAACAGATGAGATAAACCGCCTGATAATATTAGGAAATGATGGCAAACAATCTTTAGCTTTTTTGGAAGTGCCTCCAAACTGTAGCCTAGCCAATATGGCGACTTTTTTATTTTTTTTATAAATATTAGCTGCTGTTCCTTTTCCACTCGCTCTTTGCCTATACTTGAATAAGCATGTAGTATGCGGCTGCTGACACACACTTCCTGTCAACTGGTGTGAAGGAAGATATTCATGTGTGAACACTTCGGCATACAATCTGGCAGCGGCCTTGGTATTTTGGTGACACGCTTCATAAAATAGGACCAAATTAAACTGTTTATCAACTGGATATTTGGCAGAAGCTGCAGTACAATGCCTTTGTGCGTCCTTATGTAGGGGGATTTTATTTTAATACTTTATAAACCTCTGAGCCTAATTACCTGAATGTGCCACATTCTGACCATGCACCTCAAACCTAGGTTTGTGTAACTGTCTTTGCTATGGTTAGAGTTTGACCTTCCGTGGCACAACTCCATATGTGATCTTATGATTATCAATTTGAAATATGCACTTCAGTGAGACTAGGGGTAGGAATCAGATATTTGATTTCTGTTGTTGATTTATGGCCGATAAAATCTGAAACGTGGGCCTCCTTGTCATTATTAATACGAATCTGGTGACTGTTGATATTTTTTTACCAGTTTTTGGTTTTTGCATGGTAAATATCAACAAATGTGTGCAATGTTCGATAAATCACGATATTTATGTGGTACTTTTTGAGAGTTGTCTGTTAACTTTAAATGTAATGTTTTGTTAGTATTGAAGTATAACTGATCATTCTGGATAAAGTAATTACTGTATTACTATGTTAGTATGATTAATACAAACTAATGGTGAAACAGATTGCTTATTAATTGCTATGGTATTATTATAGTGTTGGTACATGCCTTGTAATTAGCTGATCACCCTCTCTTACAATAATAACATATGAAACTCAACTTTAGGAGTCCTCAAATTATTTTCTGAAAGTAAATAACAGTCCAGCAATGTCCTTTTCTTTCATGAAATCCTCTTAATATGTCTATAAGAAAAGTTTAAAATCAATATATTTAAAATTTATTGTTGCAGCTCACACAGTCAACATATTTCAACTGCTTGTTCTTGGAGTAGTGTTTTCCAATACCTTACTAAAAATTGTTTGTGCTTAATCTTTGCCAAAATCATAGGTAACTGAAAAATGACATCTTGAGTTCTCTCTCTTAAAATATTGATATAAAACTGCGTATTGTGATTTGTATTTTAAGTTTCTTATCTTGACCGCACAGTTTGAAATATGAGGTAGATAATTAAGCATTAAATGCAGAAACAAAAAAGAGAAACACTATGATTTATGAGAGAAATCCTACAGGTTATGGACGAATTTTTCAACACAGACACGCCGGAATTTGGAGCAATAAACATCACAGGATTTCGAATGCTACAAACACAGAATTCTGAATACAGAAAACTCCTAAAAAAGTGGAAGTTTCTGGACTCGGATGTTTGGCCAGGAGCGGGTACAAACTATTTATCTGTAAGTGTTCTGTTTAAGTAAATCAGAGCTTATAATTGTTTTGTTAGAATGGTCTAACTTCTTTGATCTCTTCAATCTCTTTCTTTCTTACTTTGCTTATAAATCGTTTTATATATTTATTTTTGGATTGACTTCTTATGTGTTTTCTTTATTTTTTGTACAGTTATTTAAAGAGTCTTTATACTTCTGGACAGAGCAGCAACTGTAGAAAAAATATTCTACTGGTAACGAGAATGAGCTAAGTTTGGCTGAGGTATATTGTGAAAAATCTAATTAAAAAAACAAACACAAACCTCACGTATATATATAATATATTTTGTCCAAGTATGTTAAATAAATCAACAGTGATGGTAATAACTCAATCGTTTACATAAAGGGCTCTTTAAGTCTGCTATAGAACAAAGTTGCTTACTTGTATCGTTTTAGATATGTAATAAGTATTATGACCACAGTTATTATTATAACAAAGATGAACTGATATAGTCTATACGCTCTTTGTACAAACTCATATTATTGAAATATGTTTCCACGTTGCTAACCAAAGGAGATCATCTTTCTACGTATTAAATTATAACTAATTTTGACAAGAATGAACAATTTTGCCTTGTCTTTATATGGATACTTTCAAAAACTATTTTACTGTTATCTCATTTCATCCATTCTTAGCTATAACAGCGTGACATCCAATTCTAAGTACGTTTTTACCAGTACATTATATAAATTTTGATTTTAATAATTAAAAGGTTTTAACCCATAATATCCGGTCATCATCAGGTAACAGATACATTCATTAAGGTAGTTTGAATTTCAGAAAACGTTACAGACTCGTGATGTGGGGAGAACAATTATGTAGGTGGCGTGAAATTATCTTTTTTAGTCAAATGAGGTGAATATCATATTAACACAGATAAAGAGGTTTCTGGATATTTATTTAGTGTTGGCTTTGATGGCTTCATCAGTGTTTCTTCAGCTATTTTTCTTCAAGTTTTGTTTTCTTACCTACTATAGGTTTTTATTGTGGGCCAAATCAAAGTCAAGAGATAAAAAAAAAAATTAGCAAACAAAATATTTTATATCGAGGTTTGGTTAAATTTATATCACGGAAACATCACTATTTAACTAAACTAACTTAACATGAGAAGATACATGTATGTTAAAGTAGGATTTGAGCACCTTCCTTAAAACATCTGATACCACTTTTATCATCTGATGTACTTCTTCCCAATAATTAGGAATGTGAATGAAATAAACATTAAAACTGACGTGTCTCGGTTTACTCTGAGTAAACAGTTCATCGACGCAGACTGGCCTTGTATTTCTGGTGCTTAGCTTTCATATTTACTATTCCTGAACTGCCTTTTAGAATCAAAAGCTAGGATATAATAATTAAAAGTTTAATAATTAAGAAAACTGTAAACATGTTTCTGCTAAACCTACTTAGAACTGGAGGCCTGTTTATTATTATTAGAAGGTTCGTTGGTGAAAAGAGTAGGTGGGTGGGTGGGTTTGACTAACTGCCTTCCCTCTAGTCTTACACTGTTAAATTAGGGACGGATAGCGCAGATAGCCCTCGTGTAGCTTTGCGCGAAATTGAAAACAAACAAACAAACATTATTAGAAGTAGGAAGAACGAAAGTAATTACATTTTGTAAACTCTACTGAGAATCGGAAGACAGGTTATTATAACTAAGAATAGAATAAATCGAAAACTATCAGCATGTTTCTATAAAAACTATTTAGAATAGAGGTAAGGTTACCATAGAAATAAGAAAACCGTAACTAAGGTTTTGAACAACTTCGAATAAAAAAAACATATTTATCACTGAAACAATATCGAAATTCTCCTAAGAAGAAAAATAGGCACCATTTGATTTGTCTATTCATAGGATCAAGTATTTCACAAAAAACACGATTCAATGTGTGTCAAACGCATGAAAAATTGGTTAATGGTATCAGTTTAAGAAAATCAAATATATATATATATATATTAGTGTTCACAATACTTTTACATTTTTAAAGGATAAAAATAAAATTCACTTAAGAAAATTAATACTGTTTGAAACTAGTCAAGTGTACTTTTTTCATGAACTCATTTAATGTTAGATAACTATATACATCCTTTATTATCAAAATATCTAATGCAATCAATACAATTTTACGTCATCAGTATAACGAGCCCCCAGTGGTACAGCGGTACTTACAACGCTAGAATCCTGGTTTCGATACCTGTGGTGGGCAGAGCACAGATAGCCCATTGTGTAGCTTTGTGCTTCATTACAAACAAACAGTATAACGACTTTCAAAAAGCATAAAATGATTTGACTACAGTTCAAGGAGCTGCATAATCTTAAGAAAATACTACTTAACCCTTTTGAAAAGTATCTGTATATATCGTAGGACTTTCTTAATGACCAAGGTTTTATCACTTTCTTTGAAATTAAAATTTTACAGTAATTATTGAATATGTTGTTGTTTTAGCCTTAAGAATACGATATGTTTTTCTTTTTAATTTTAGTTACTAGAAGAAAGATTGTCTCTATATACACAATAACAGCATATGCCTCAGGAAAATTAAATTTCAGACATTTATATGAAAATTAAAGAGAGCTTTCGTTGTTGCTAGCCTTCTTTAATTTTGAAGTAATAAAGTAGAGGGAAGGCCACTAGAAAATAGCATTCGTCACTAACTCTTGGGCTACTCTTCCCTGACTGTTGTAACCATAGATATTATATTCTGTATATTCGACAATAAATACATTATAAATATAAATACAATAACATACATACCGTTCTCTACTTATATGATTTCATATATATAGCAATAATAATATGTTGCTTTCTTTTATAAGATAACAATATTGAGAGGTATTTTCAATATCCCCATGCAGTGAAGTTAATTATGCATCCTAAAACAATCAAAATACGTTTTATTGTTAAAAAGTGATTATTTTTCAAGCAGCAAAGTTCATTTAGCAGGTATCTGAAAATGTCTCCAGATATGTTTCTGTCGTGCACCAGCATGTCAATACCTTCTCTGAGTCTGTAGGATTACGAAGAACAGTAATGACCCATAATTTTAAAGTTAAGAGCAAATTTTTATTTCTAAATTAATTTTTTTTACCAGCACATATCATTGCAAGATCATTTGTATGAAGAAAATGTTGTCAATGATCATTAAATTCAAATACATTTGTAAATTTACAAGAAAACTTTATCCCCAAACTTCCATATTAATCAGATAGTAATTGTGTTCACACCTTCTTAAGTTCGGCCGCAATTCTCTCTCCGTGTTCCCATGGAATTATGGGACGGTTGTCACATAAAATACCTTTGGTTCCGTTGTTGTAGATCTGTCCTCTTCTGAAATTGTTTCGGAAAAGATTAGAATTCTGTGTGAAGAGTCGGTTGTACGTATCTAATACCACTTTCACACCATCATACATTAACGCCACGTCCGACTGTAGGAAGAAAGAAAGAGTACGTGTTGGTGCACGACAGAAACATATAAAACGTGATTAGTGTTCTTCGTAGTCCTACAGACTCAGAGAAGGTAAACGTGATTAGTGTTCTTCGTAGTCCTACAGACTCAGAGAAGGTAAACGTGATTAGTGTTCTTCGTAGTCCTACAGA
>NW_013666247.1:21022-46836 GCF_000517525.1 Limulus polyphemus
GTAAACGTGATTAGTGTTCTTCGTAATCCTATAGACTCAGAGAAGGTAAACGTGATTAGTGTTCTTCGTAATCCTACAGACTCAGAGAAGGTAAATGTAATTACTGTTCTTTGTAATCCTATAGACTCAGAGAAGGTAAACGTGATTAGTGTTCTTCGTAATCCTACAGACTTAGAGAAGGTAAATGTAATTAGTGTTCTTCGTAATCCTACAGACTCAGATAAGGTAAACGTGATTAGTGTTCTTCGTAATCCTACAGACTCAGATAAGGTAAACGTGATTAGTGTTCTTCGTAATCCTACAGACTCAGAGAAGGTAAATGTAATTACTGTTCTTCGTAATCCTACAGACTCAGAGAAGGTAAACGTGATTTAATTTTTATCATACTAGAGTCAATCTAGTACGGCTGAAAAGTCACTGTGGAATTACAATTATATTCCTTTTGATGTAATATACCAAGTATTTATTGAAAATAAGATAGTGAAGTGTACTCATAGCCACTGTAGTGCGTTAATATCTCACACTTTACTGTATAGTGGTTCGTGTAGTTAACAATATCTCTATCAAAATATTCAGTTTTAGTCATATTTTCCAAACTTTCCAAATTAATGTTTGAATGTAAAGCATCATTGCAGTATTCTTATGAACTTACTAAACTTTTTTTATAGATCACGATTTTGCTGATATAAGTCTTTATAGTAATTTGTGTTTTCTGCAATAATAATGATAGCTCTAAATAAAAATGTTCATAAAGATAGACAGTAGAAGAATTCATGTAATCGGTAGGTTGAAGGAGTCAGTTGAGAGGAACGACTTAAAATATGTCAGTGACGTTCAAAAGATTAAACCATATGCATAGCAGAACCATAGTTTGTATTTTTTACTTAATAAGGACAATTAAAGACGAAAAACGCAAGGATGTATCATAAACAATTTTAAAGTGAAGGTGCAAATGACAGAATTGAAAAGTTATAAAAACTGAAAGAACTAAAGCTACTATGTAAATATGAACACATGAACTGTTGAGATATGAATAGTAATCTGGCTGGACTTACAGATGGGACAGCACAGTGAGAAGGACGTCTTTAGTGGTATGGGTAAAAATAAATAAAGAAAGGAGAAGATACTCAGATCCAATATTTGAAAAGCACCCGACAGATGTGGCAGCACAGTGAGAAGGACGTATTCAGTGGTATGGGTAAAAAAAAAATAAAGAAAGGAGAAGATACTCAGATCCAATATTTGAAAAGCACCCGACAGATGTGGCAGCACAGTGAGAAGGACGTATTCAGTGGTATGGGTAAAAAAAAAATAAAGAAAGGAGAAGATACTCAGATCCAATATTTGAAAAGCACCCGACAGATGTGGCAGCACAGTGAGAAGGACGTATTCAGTAATATGGGTAAAAAAAATAAAGAAAGGAGTAGATACTCAGATCCAAGATTTGAAAAGCACACAACAGAAGAGTAGACACTGAGTCCACAGAATAGAAACTCGTGAAGAACATTTCATTTAATTTCCGTTTCAGAACATGAAGCAGATATTACTTATGTTTCATATGACATATAAACGTGTTACATACCAAACTTTCATACTTCCGTTTAATTAGCGGATTCAATCTTGCTTAGGTTTCTCAGATATTATTAGTGTTATAAACTTGTAGTATTTTCTACCAGATCGTAGGCGTATTTTTAGTTTTATTCTATAGGTATTTATATATTTTCACTGTGTTTTGTTTTTCAGACGGAAATTGTGGGATTAACCGGAAATATTTCCTTTTCTGAAGATGGTTTCCGGAAAAACTTTACCATTGACATAGTTGAAATGAACGTGGATAGTGAAATGGTCAAAGTATGTTCGTAAAATATTACGAAACGCAGCTTGTATTTATCCCATTTAAGTAGAAACGTTTGAGAAAATGTAGCTCGACTACTGATTTTAACAAGTTGAAGATATATATAAATTATTTTGACGTTTAATCTCTATCGTTTGCGTCATATACGTTTCAGTCTTTTCTGGTTTTTAGTAAATAATAGTTATCAAAATTTTACTAAAATGTATATAACAGCATTTCAACAATGTCACGTTATTCGCTATGAGAGCCGGGCGTGGTCAAGTTGTTAGCTGGCTCGAATTGTGATTCATAGAGTTAATGGTTCTTGACCACTGACGAAAAACGTGCTCCCCACTTTAGAGGTGTGGGTGCACTGCGAAAGGGACTATTAAATCCTACAATATAATCAGAAAAGAGTAGCTCAATGTTTGGCGGTGAGTGCTGTTCACTTGCTGTTCTCCATTTTGTTTATAAGTTCAGATAGCCTCTTTGTAATTTTGTGCTAAATTTTGAAACAAACAAATTGTTGTCATTTTCCATTAGATGGGACTTTCCACATTTCATGACGTTTGTTTGAAATAAATAGTTTCAACTAACATCTCGTACGATACGATCAAGGCAGCTCGATTATTTCTGGAGCTTTGAGTGGGAGGGTTCGTTGGCAGCGCCACGGAACAACAACAAAAAAGACAGTTGAAATGCTATTATACGCTCTTCTTACTGAAAAACTGTACTTGCCCATTAAAAAGGATATGATTGAAATTATTAACGATCAGTCGTATTATGACCTAATATTAAAAACATATTGCTACTAAATAAGCAATAATAATCTTTTATTGTTTTTGTTGCAAACACTGACACATCTATACTGAAACTTTATGCACAAATTGTCAGATAGCGTACGTTTTATGTAAGATTATACCTATTAATAATATAACGTTCTTGTGGATTGATATTATAATAGACATTTAAGAAAATTTACAATTTCATAGATAGCTGAATTTTCCGACACTCGGGGATTAGAATTTGATCCTACTGTTAACGGAGAAAACCTGGAGAATGGAATAGAAAACAAAACATACATTGTAACAAGTATTCTGGTAAGTTTTTATTAAGATTTCTTAACCTTAATTCGTCAGTAGATCAATACATTATTATTTTTGAAAAGCTGAACAATCACATGCAGTGGTCTCTCTAATTATTTCTGAATAAGTCAAGAAACAAAAAAAAAATTAAAAGAAGCACACTCAGCACTTTGAAGCCATGGGTTCGTATTAATAGTGACTGTCAAGTCCCATCATTCAACTAAAGTTGCCCAATAGCTGGGTCCCCCAGTGGCATAGCGGCATGCACTCAGCACTTTGAAGCCATGGGTACGTATTAATAGTGACTGTCAAGTCCCATCATTCAACTAAAGTTGCCCAATAGCTGGGTCCCCCAGTGGCATAGCGGCATGCACTTAGCACTTTGAAGCCATGGGTACGTATTAATAGTGACTGTCAAGTCCCATCGTTCAACTAAAGTTGCTCAATAGCTGGGTTCCCCAGTGGCATAGCGGTATGTCTGCAGACTTACAATTACAACGCTAGAAACCGGGTTTCGATACTCGTGGTGTGCAGAGCACAGATAGCCAAATGTGTAGCTTTGTGCTTAACATCAAACAACCTTTACCCAATAGTTGGTAGTAAGTACTGTTGACTCAAATTTGTAAATTCAAAATTAGTGACGGCTAACGCAGATAGCCCTTGTGAAGTTTTACGCAAGTATCCAAAACAAAACAAAGCAAACTGATATCGATAAATAAATTATTTTAAAACAACTCGCTGAGCAGACTTGTAAACACATAGTTACATATTGATAGACATAAATTTTTAATCTTTATTGCATGTTATACCTACACTGATTGGACACTTTAGTTGGAACTATACCTAATGACGGGCTGGAGAAGCATTTGCTCGAATAACAGTCATGATATGGCATAGCATATAATACACAAGGCGCTGGAAAGTGTCCTGAGAGAGTTTCTTCATTTAGTCATAAATATTTTCCACAATTTACAAAGCGAGGTAGACAGAGATTAGTGGTGGTGAATGTGCTTTTCAAATTCATGCTACAAATACTCAGTTGAATTATGATGGCCGTGGAAGAGGCTCGAAGTTTCCATCAAGCTCCCCGAACCATGCATGCAAAACGTATGGAAACACTTCCATCTTGGAAGTAACTGTCCCTATCAGAATAAAAATGAAGTATCGTCGGATGCACTTGATCAAAAATGATGCTGATGTAAGCCGTGTCCATCGTATTTCAGAAAAACATGTCCTAAGTCATGACTTCACCACCAGAGACCTGAACAGTTGGAACCACGCAAGAGGATTGAGTTATTCTTGTTTTTTGTCCTTGTCCCAGTCATTTGTAGCGCTGCAGGAATCAGGAGACAAATTATATGATCGACCTCATTTGCATCTGCAACTCCAAAGGACTTTTGTGCTTTTGGTCTGTTTAAGTGTGCTTTCAGAAGACGTAGTATTAAGACTTACCTGGTTTTCAGAGAGCTGCACAGGAGGAATGGGGCAATACTGACATAGATTTTATGCGAAGAAGTCTCATTTCAATAGAACATCGTTGCAAAACCTTTGTTAAGCAGTTTTTTTGTTAAGTTGGTATGTTTTGCACAAGTCTACCTTTAAAGGTAGTTGAGTCGTCAAAGAATGAGATATTCACATTTTCTGTTCTGTATGTATGACAACTTAGCAGTTAGAACAGTTATAATGTTTGATTAACGAGAAATAAACGAGAGTGCACACAGTAAAACTATCTCTGTCACAAGTATTGAAAAACAAAAACCTTCGAATATATCACAAAATATATGAGTAATGAAAAGAGGGTTTATATGCGCAGTTATCTCTCATACACATCAAGGCTCGTAAAACTTTTTTTTTTAACTTTGATAATGACGATAAAGAGGTAATTACCTGGGTTAATATTGTTATGCAGATTTATAAATATAAATATGTAAATGCAAGGAATATTTAAAAATTGACAAACGTTTGCAGAAATAAGCTTATGACAAATCACTATGTGATTTATCATGCTAATACCGTCACTGCTGGCGTATAACAGCGCTGCAGTAATGTGTCATCTTAGATCATATTGGAAATTGCTTAATATTGCACTCCTGTTATGAAAGAAAAAAGATTAAATTACTACCGACTTAGCACCAGATTCTCACGAATTACTAGACTAAGTACTGCTGAATTACAAATTTAAAAATAAAAAAGTACAAAAGAAACAAATAAATCTATTAATCTGTGTACGCGAATTATGTTTAATATTATCAGATTCATCAACAAATAAATCTATTAAAATAAATCAATTTTCGTACCATTAACTACATTGTGAATTAGTGTTCTTAGAAAATAAGAAAACTATATAATATAATATAACTATATAATCTTCCTAAAGTAGATGTTTCAACTATATGACATTATATAAAACACATTATTTCATGTGATTTCTTTAGTTCAGTGCTTTCATAAAATTGTGTGCTGTGCAAATACATAAAGAGAATGTAATAAACGCCGTAGTAAATGTTCCAGTCATCCCTTGTCTGGATGATAACGTTATATGATTACCTAAGTCTAATTATTTATGACATATTTACTAATTTCTTTTCATTGGTATTCTATATACAAATTAGCTTATATACTATTTGGAAAGATCCGTTTTTGATCGTCCTAGTTCTATACTGAGTCTTTTTTTTTTTCGAAACGGCTTATGTGATGTTTCCTCTATACCGATAAAATTACGTAATTTAAATGGTTCTCAATACATGTATGTATCATATAGTATGGTATAAAGTAAAGCACGAACATTATTTTGGCTAAAAAACATTTTCAAATAACCTTAAACTAAATTCATATCGATTTTACAGTTCATTTGTTTGCCTATATATTGCAAATATGTGTTCGCACACTCAAGTACAAAGTTTCTTAAAATTGATTAAATTTTTCCATGCAGACAGTAATGAAAAATATATGAAATTTTAATAAGGAAAATAATGATGTTTCATTCTGCTAGAATTATGATGTTTAGTATAAAGGTTTTATATGCTAATGATGTGTTCGATAATCGCTTTGAGAGTCACTTCAGTAATTTAACGCATCTAATAATTAACTTCTTAGATTATAATTTTGACTTAAAATGAAATCACCCAATTAATTGAATATAGCCTAGAAAACCACTTTACACTTCAAACGTGTTCTTTATTTTGGTTTCATGTCGATCCTGTTATTAGATAGCAAGTGGGTTTGTTTGAAGTTAAGTACAAAGCTACACACAATGGGCTAACTGTGCTCTGCCCACCACGGGTACCGGTTTCTAGCGTTGTAAGTCCGCAGACATACCGCTCTGCCACTGGGGGCAGCAAGTGTGAAACAAATTTTGGTAAACACATATGATTTTGTAAGATATTTCTCATAGCGCATGCTATGTTTCATGCACATCTTTATTTTCTTAATTAAGGGCTTGAAAAAAATTCGTATTATTTGACTAGACATGACCTATGTGTTTGTGGTGTTCAGGAAAAAGAACCGATATGCTAACTCTTTGATACTATTAAGTATTGAGTATATACTATTAAGTATTAAGCTATACACAAGATGTCAAAGTAACAAGTGGTCCTCTACCTTTTATCTAATTTCTACATAAATTTTCGTTTTTTATTAAGCAGTATAAGCTCATTCTATCGAGATATGAATTAATTCAAGTAGAAGTAGTTTATATTCTAAAATTTATAGAAACTTTTGTTGAAGTTGTTATGAATTATCATGAAAATAATAAAATATGACCTTAATTTTGCTATAAAAGGAAAGAATGACAGAATAAGTTAATATTTATTAAAGCTGGGCCTATTATAAGAACTACTAACTAAGAATTTGTATAGCTCATCTCACGGGTGTTTGTAGATGTAAAAGGTTTTCGAAATGAACTATTTGATAAAATACAAATATGAAATATTTTGCGTTTCATTGCTAATATAATGACTATAAAAAGTTACGTGTACAAATAGAGTAAAACGTTCTTTTGATGTAGAAGCCATCTTACGGTAATAAATATCCTAATAAACTTAAGGCTAACAATATATATATATATAGTTTTTGCACATAAAGCTATAAAACCGGTAAAATCAAGAAATAGCAATAACCACGATAAAATTATTTAGATGGTTTAATTATGGACTATTTTTCAATTTTTGTTTAGAAAGGTTAGGAAATTATGTGGTTTTCAATGAGATTTGAAAATTTGAGAGATAACAGATTATTAAATAAAAATGCAGAATTTGAATAAAGAAATTTATTTATCATTTTTGCTTATTATTCTTGGTTAGATTGTTTTTAAGGATCGCCACTATCGTCATTGATAACGCCTTGTAATAAAAGGAGTGGGAGTTGGTCGATTAAATTATCAAGCTCAATAGTTTGGCTTAATAACGTGGTTTAGATATAACATTGCGAGGTACAAGTATCGTACTGGGGTTTTGCTAGAAATAATAATGTTTAATATGTTTTTGGAACTGTACTATTGGAAACATTGTTGCCTCAGAGGTTAGGTCAGCATAATGTGTGTATTAGAAAACAAACATCAGTCCAATATTTGTAAGTGATTTATACTTATAGTTACTGCTCGTGATTTACAAGAAAGAAATATCACGTTTTGATGCAAAGTAGAGAAAACCAAATTGCCATGTTAAGTGTAGTTTGAGATAATGTTGTTGATAAAACCTCATATCATGATTAAACTATTTACCTAAAATAAAGAGACTTAGAATAAAGTTATATATTCTGGTTGAAATGTATGGTTTATTATATAAAGTATTTTGGAAGCCATTGTTTTCTATAACGAATCTACAGCATATTAGGTATAGTATTTGTTATTTTCAACCAAAACAAAAGCTGGGCTAAAAATAGGGTAGAAGATCCCAAGATTCAGTCATAGTCATTCATAATTTAGAGAGAGAAAAACCAGTCAGAAGCACCTGACACTCACAAGTCTACCCTTGATCCAAATCGAAAAGTTTCATTGACTGTCATTTTTACAACATGCCATAATGTGTACTCAAACTTTGGATCTACTTCTACGCAGCAGTGCACACAAATACACCACTAGATCATTCCCAGCAGAGCATATTAGGAAACGTCTTTATTGTGAATTTAACTCTAATAAAGTAATATTGGCAAATTTATAACGTTATGATAAGTCTAAAAATAATACATGTTACACTATATAAGAAATAGTTAGATGTTATTATTAGGCTTGTTATATTTTTTCACACTGCGTTTTGTATCTAGTCCCTTAGGGAAGACTTGCAATGCTAGAAACCGGATTTCGATACCCGTGGTGGGCAGAGCACAAATAGTCCATTGTGTGGCTTTGTGCTTAATTACAAACAATCAAACAAACCCTTAAGAATTTTAAATAATTAGAAGAATGTATAATAATGGTATTCCAACCACATTATGTTCACCATATCCATTACAGACGGTGCGTTTCGCTCAATCTAGAGCTCATCAGGCCTGTTGGGACACAACAAACACAATAGTGGTCGTAACACTATTCATATAAACCATTTTTATAGCACATGTTTGTTCGAAAATAAACTATCTTTTAGACATAATTTTGAGGAATGCCAAATTGTATTGATATTTGTATGAAAGAAATTATATAAGCTCATTTCTATAGTTTTGTGGAATGATTGAGACGAGGAGTTAGTATTACGAATGGTATAATTATTCAGATTATTATTGTCTAGAATAATAGACCGAATAATTATACCATTAAAAAAGTCATTCCTGTTTATTTATTTTTCACTTTTACATTATTTGGATATAATTATGATTGCTCTAATATGGATGTCAAATACCTCTGTCAAGTTTATTTGTCCCAGTTGTTGGAATAATTTCTATAAACAAATAGGTTTTGTTGTTTTCATCCAAAGAGGACACGCCAAGGTTCAACAAATTCGATTAAAATTTTCATAATTTCTGTGATTGAATGAATAATTAGATTTTTTTCCCATAACATATAAAGTGATGATTAATGTATATTATTAAAACCGATTCATACAACATTTTTTAATCATGCTATACTTTAGGTACAAAAATAATTTCAGGATTCACGTCTACTAGGTCCTTTTTTCTCAATTACTGTATGTTCAAATATACGCTTATAAGCTTATTGATTGTGTTTAACGTATTGTAAAGTGAGCCAAATTTCTGTGACAACTTGACATCTTTTATTTCATTTTAAAAATGGTAACTTAAAAAGACACTGGATGGAAATTTCAACAATTTTTATCTATTATAAATCTCTGAGAAGTTTACTGAATTAACCAGATTATTTGATAATGTAATATTAATAGTGTTCGAAGGATTATTTTATGAACAAATCTGATACATTACAATAGATTAAAATAAATAATAGGATAGATAAAACAATTCAATATGTACTTATATATTATCAATATATTTTACAAGTAAAAAGAATATGAGTGGCAGATGATTATTCTCTATTTTTCTAAAAACACTTTGGTTATTTTTTGTTTTTAATTTAAGATTAAGAAATAACAATAGGCTAAAAAAGTCAAAATGAAGACCAAACGAATATTGGATATGTTTGTGTGAAAATAAACTATATTTGTCAAAGGAGTGAGAGAAATGGTAATTTTACTTGATATTTTTATGAAAGAAATGTAAAATCACTCCGTTTTTCGTTTTATAGTAGAAAAAATAGGGTTTCGATACTCTTGGTGGATAGAGCTGAGATAGCCCATTGAGTAGCTTTGTGCTTAACAAACAAAACTAAACAAACGTTTTTAGTTTGTTTCATTATCGCCATCTGTTGGGACTTTAAAGAGTTAAAATGAAAAGCAGTTATAAAAAATCTTTTTGTTATTGCTCACGGTGTCAGCTAGCATAAACATTTATATTTTAATTTTTAGGTAACTTGAACGATACATGTTTTTATGTTTTGTAATAACTGATAACTGAAACTAATTTACTGGTTTCCTTCGTTGAAGCAGAATCCCATCCAGATGGGAAAACTTCAGCATCAGTATGTTTATGTTGGAAAGTACGCCGCAGTGCGGACTTTTGGTTAATTCATGTGTTGCTTGAGAGCATAATCATGATTGGAAAGTTTATAATCTCAGAAATTCATAATTAATTCATAATATGAATCGCTGAAACCAAACTTTCTAAGAAACGTTGTGAGTGAAAAGCCGTTAAGTGAAAAGAAAATCTACTTCAAAGTAGGATCTTTGGCTAACTAGGGCCAATGCTCCATCCAACTGAGCTGTCTAAGAATAAAAGTCATCCCTGTCTCTCCTCACTCATAAGGAACTTCAACTATGAGTATGAGTATGTTATTGTGGTGTGGCAATTCGTGGGTTGATTCACCACCACCACCTAATCAAATCATAAGAGCCTAAATAGACTCTCTCTCTCTCTCATATATATATATATGTTTTATTACTAGATTTAATTCATAACACGAATCACTGAAAGTAAACTTTCTAATAAACATTCTCAATGAAAAAAGTCGTTAAGTAAAAAGAAACTCTAAGACTTGGGCTTGAACCCAGGACCTTTTACTAACAGAGTCATAGTCTATTCAATTGAGCTATTCAAGAAAATCCTGGATTCAATCTCTAATCCCAGATTTTTCTATTCAATTAACATCTTTTTAATTCACAATATCGGAAATTTCCAAGGGATTATAGATGTCACTAAATTCTCATGAAACCCTTGAAGATAAATGCACCTCTTGTCTCACCAACATATGTATCTATTCCCCTTTACATTCTTCTATCTCTTCATATCAACTAATAATGGGAGGGTTTGATTCTTCGGTCTCAACATTCTAAATGAATGTTGTAGCTGTTTATTGGTTCTACTCACCTTCATTCATGTGTTGGAATTTTGTTAAGTGGCTGTTCAAAAGTGTGTTCGTTTTCTTCCTGTCTCCACGAAAGTTCCCAAACAGTGCAGAATAGATACAAAATATACTATTCACTTGTTTTCATCCATGTAATTTAGATGAAAGCTCTTGTTGTAGCCTTCTAGAAAATGAGTTGGATACATAAAAATTCTAGATGGTTGGTCATGGGTTTACAGTAGAAGATACATCTGACCATTTGTCATCAAATGCAAAGTTTTCTAAATGTCTTGGATAGACTTTGTTGCATCTATATATCAACCAAAGTTCCCTCTTGATCTTCAGATGAAACATTTTCTTGATGAAGTGCTGTCACAGGAGTATAATCTACCGAGTCTGAGTCTGTTGGACTAGCTGTAGCACAGATGTTATGGTCTGCTTAGTTACATGCATGTGCTCCCTTTACAAGAGTCTCACTAGTACAAGTGGTACAGCGCGTAATGATGCTTTGTGAATCGACAAATATTGTTAAATTTTCTTTATTATCTATATCATTATGTTACTGAGCAAGAACCACACTTATCCCACAAAGAGTGCCATGTGTTACAGAGAAGATAGGCTTGGAAACACTCCTTCCCTATAGACTAACTTCTAAGTAAAACAGTGTATACATCCTGACAAAAAGTATCTGCTCGAAACAAGTTTTTATTTAGACATGTATGCTAACTTATTTATCCATCTCTATCGTCTTATACAGTAAACAACACCATTGAATGTTGTTTTTATTTTTATATAACCAGGAAGAACCATACTTGATGTACAGCAAACCTGAACCTGGTGAGATTTTAGAGGGAAACAACATTTTCGAGGGCTATAGTAAAGATCTTGCTGACTTGATAGCAGAAAAACTGAAGATAAACTATGTATTAAAACTCGTTAATGACTCTAATTACGGAGGGCAGGATCCTAGTTCTCCGGCTGGTTGGAACGGAATGGTTGGAGAACTTATTCGAAAGGTAAAGGAAGTTTGTGATGTTCATTGCGTTTTTACAACAGGTACGAATTCGTATGTTTAGTTGCCTAATTCTAGCAAATTATAAATCTTGTACATTGATTGGTAGTTGCCTATGGTTGTGTACTGAACACTTCAAGTGTTTTCGTATGGTAAGTTATATTAACCTAAACCTATCCGATTTTTGGCTTTTTCTTTGTGGTTTATCATCTTTTTTTTTATCCCAAATGTATTTTCCAAGTTCACTCAAGACATCTATATTTTCTTACAGGAGGCGGACATGGCTATTGCTCCTTTGACGATTACGTCTGCCAGAGAAAGGGTAATAGACTTTACCAAACCTTACATGTCTCTGGGTATTAGCATCATGATAAAAAAACCGATGAAGAAGAAACCGGGAGTATTTTCTTTTCTAAACCCACTTTCCAAAAAGATCTGGATGTGCATTATCTTAGCTTATTTGGGAGTTTCAGTTGTCTTGTTCTTAGTCAGTCGATTCTCTCCTGTAGAATGGCGCTTTGAAGAGGCTTTCCTGGGTCCGTCTGTTTCGAATGATTTCTCTTTAATGAACAGTCTTTGGTTTTCATTAGGAGCTTTCATGCAGCAGGGCTGCGATGTCTGCCCAAGGTAAAGAAATACTAAAGTCTATCTTAGACTCTATGGTTGTTTAACTGTTCATTTTCTCTAATTCTTTAACTTTATTTGTTTGTTGTTAATTAAACACAAAGATACACAATGGACTATTTGTGCTGTGCTCACCACGGGTATCTAAACCCGATTTTTAGCATTATAAGTTCAGATATTTACCGTTGGGCCACTATCGGGATAATTTATTAATTAAATAAAAATAGGATGTTCCTTCTCAAACATTTCATCTTTGGTATCGAATAATAACGTATTCATTAGTCAACTCCTTGTTCAACACATTATATATATTTATAAGTATTTACAATATTTCATGAAACATTGATGCGCATACGATATTAAATATAGTGTTTATTCGTAGTTATGCACAAAGCTATACAATAGGCTGTCTATGCTCTGCCCACCACGGGTATCGAAACCCGGTTGCTAGCGTTGTAAGTCTGCCCCTGTGCTACTAGGGGTAGAAAAGAAAATAGTGTTCTCGGGTAAATCTATCTGGAAAAAGGTGACGGAGTCACAACAATTTTATATAGAAGTGAGGATAGGTACTTAAAAATGTAACCTACAGTATCAATTATTAAATACCGTAATTACCAATAATTTGATAACATCCAGCCGTTAGTTTACAGACTTAAAATATAAAATCAGGTGCACTAAAATAAATAAACTTATCACTTGGAGAGCTACCATGATATTTAGAATACATATATTTGCAGAAGTTATTTATACCACCACCATGGGTTGAAATAAAATTTATTTTATCTAAGTATCCATTTCTTTATCATAGTGTCATAATGATCAGTGAACGTCTTTCTTTAGATGAACGTTTGATGTACAGAAGAAACATAATTTTTGAACTGTTTTCCTTCCGTATTTGGTATTTATTTCTATTCTCTCGGTATTTTATTTTTATTTCTTGTAATACAATCGTTAAACGAAGAAAGTAAGTACACTTTTTACCTTGTTCGTAAATTTAATATAAAACTCTGTTTCACCTGTATGTCTTTCTACCTGTACATTTAATTTTAAACCTAAATCTCTAGTTCTTTTAGTTTCAAGTTGTGTATGATAAACATTATTGTTAATATATTTGATTTGACAACATTTTCACTCTAAGGCATAATATATATATATATGTATATATATTCAGTTAATTTTTATTTATTTCATTTTTCTTTCCCACTCTTAGGATTTTTGTCTACTCGTACATAAAATTATCAATACAATTACACCATTTGTCGTTAAGTTAATTATTACTGTGAACAACAATAATCATTTTACAAAGATGATATTTATGATATTTGGTAGTATCGTTTTATCGTAATATCGTTACAAGAGCTATCTGCGCTAGCCGTCCCTAAACTAGCATTGTAATACTAGAGGGAAGGCAGCTAGTCATCACCACCCACCGCCAACTCTCGGGCTACTCTTTTACTAACAGATAGTGGGATTGACCGTCACATTATAACGCCCCCACGGCTGAAAGGGCGAGCATGTTTGGTGGGACGGGGATACGAACCCGCGACCAGCAGATTGCGAGTCGAGCGCCCTAACCACCTGGCCAAGCCGGGTCTGGTCTCGTATAAAGCCATTCCTCTGTTTCAATTGCACAACCATTATAACAAATACTTGACTATTTTGCTAAAATATAGCTAATTTCAATAAGAAATTAGTCAAAGTAATAATACTGTGCCAATTTAATATCAGCTAAAACTAGCGAAGGATTTGGTGCTAATTTGTGTTACAGTGTAAGACGTTTCAGCCGGTAAAAAAGGGTTAATTGGGAGACTAAATGTAATTCATGTGACACATTTGATTCTAATATATTTACTTTATCTATTACAAAAGTCCCCAGTGGCACAGCGGTATTTTTGCGGACTTACAACGCTAGAATCCGGGTTTTGATACCCGTGGTGGGCAGAGCACATATAGCCTATTGTATAGCTTTGTGCTTAATTACAAACAACAAACTCTTACAAACTTTAATGACTACATGTTTTATTTATCAGACAATTGCTTTTGAAGATCATTTGCTGTACCTGATTTTTAGGTCCGATTATGTTGGACCTGGGAGGGTCAGGTACACCTTCGACTTCTTCTCTCCCCACCCCCAAACAGATTTTTGCTCTTTTATTTTTTTGTAGTATCAGATTTCACATTTCACGTTTAATTTGTTTTCCTTCGAAGTCAGTACTTTAATTTTTTTCCTAATCCAGTAGAAATGTCTATCTTTCGACAGTTAATGTAGTTAACTGTGACATTTTTTAAAAATATTACTTCGAACACTTGCGTTATAAAATGTTGCTTTTATGTGTTGTGGTAATATGAAAACACACAAAAACTATCCAAATATTTGGATGTCTTTTTTTTTTACTGATAAAGTCAAGAAACATTAAGCATTAATGAATATACGTATTCCTTTGTAAACGATAAGCATTAATGTACATATTTTAGAATAAACACTACAGGGATAAAGCCATTTCTAGAAACCGGGTTTCGATACCCGTGGTAGGCAGAGCACAGATAGCCCATTGTGTAGCTTTGTGCTTAAATACAAAACAAACAAACAAACAAATTTCATATTTTGATTAGATATGAAAACGCGTAGAGCTATTAACATTCAGCAAAAAATAGTGTAATTTCGTAGTTTTTTCTAGCTTAACTGAGAATTGATAGAAAAAATAAATAGCATTAATGTTTTTGCAAAATATCATTCTTTCTTAGATAAAAAAAATGTTCATTCATTGTTAGGGACAGTGATAACTTTCCTACGAACAATGTCACCTGTTTCCCACAATCTTTGTAAATGAATTCCAATATAATTAGCGAATGAATAACTCTAAATAATTCTCCAAGCATACTGAAAACTGAAATTATCTATAAAATCATTATAATGAGGAAAAGGTATTTTTCAATGTTTGTTTTTTTAGGTCTGTCGCTGGTCGGATCGTAGGCAGCGTATGGTGGTTTTTTACACTGATAATTATATCCTCGTACACGGCCAACTTGGCAGCTTTCCTTACCGTTGAGAGAATGGTGACTCCCATTAACTCTGCAGACGATTTATCGAGGCAGACCGAAGTCGAATATGGAACTCTGCGATTTTCTTCTACGCAAGAATTTTTCAAAGTTAGTTCACGGATTTTTAGTTTTTACAGAAATCTGTAAAGTATAAAGTTCAATGTTCAAGCAAGAATTGAACATTTACAATCACAAATGTACACTCACAGACAGTGCGAAAAGCTTAACGTTAAAAACTGCTCAAATTATAATTGAGAGCTGCGCAAGATACTAATTATATTTTCTCTTCTTATTACAGAAATGCTATTTGCTTATTTCATATTTTAATACCTCTTACTTACTTTTATTGTTATTTCTGTAAGTTTTAGTAATGATGTTCACGGTTTTCACAATTCTTGTTGACTTTACACAACCAGTTATTTCTGCCCTCTTACTTCTATCTATTTAAAGTGCCACCAAAAAAGTTATGAAATATTTTCCGAAAAAAAAAAACTTCTATGTCTTAATTCACATTTCCAAAAAGGGAAAACATGAAAATACGGTTCTTTTCGAACAAGTTTTCCAAATACATTCATTAAAATATTTGCTGGCACATAGTGACCGTTTTTTCGGGACTTCTAACATGGAATTTATGTAAATTTATCTTAAGAATAACTTTTTAAATAAAAGACATTTAAACATATATAGTTTAGTAAAACTGAAAAGAATATTATACCTTTTGTGATTGTCCAAATATAGATGTTGATATTTCATTTATTAATACCCAATCAAACAAATATTAGATAAAAAACTGAAATATGTATTCAAAGATAATAAAATTATTTTTTCAACCTAAAAATTTGAATAGATTATTGAATAAAACTAAAGAAAGAGATTTTTCTAAAGTAGGTATTTTCAGTTGTAAAAAAAAGAACTCTGTTTTATTTAATCTGGGTTAGATGAAAACTACCAATACAATAAAAAGTAATAATAAATAATTGTTTTAAATTAATAACTCATTTAATTACAATTCTAAGAACGAAATATATTTTTTGAATGTGTGAATTGTGGTGAATTATATATTAGTGAAACAGATAATTTATGACTAAGGATAGATTTACATAAGCATGTTAGATGTCCAGAAAAAAAAAGCCACAAAATATTTTAATGTATATGTTTTGGAAAATTTTAAATTCTAAAAAATAACAACACATTTTCATGTTTACCCTTTTTGGGCATGTAATGTAAATCATAAAAAGTTATATTTCGAAAATATTCCATACGTTTTTTTTGGCGCCACTATAAATAGTTTGTTTGTTTGTTTGTTTTTGAATTTCGCGCAAAGCTACACGAGGGCTATCTGCGCTAGCCGTCCCTAATATAGCAGTGTAAGACTAGAGGGAAGGCAGATAGTCATCACCACCCACCGCCAACTCTTGGGTTACTCTTTTACCAACGAATAGTGAGACTGACCGTCACATTATAACGTCTCCACGGCTGAAAGGGCGAGCATGTTTGGTGTGACGGGGATTCAAACCCGCGACCCTCAGATTACGAGTCGAGTGCCTTAACCACCTGGCCATGCCGGGCCTACTATAGGAGAAAAAATATATAAGTCTCATATTCCAGTGTTTTAATATAAATATATAATCAAAAACTATTTGTCGATTACAGATATCGAATAAATTTTAATAATAAATCGATCGCATTGAATGATCTATTAGTTTCCAATAAGCCTAAAATTTTGATAAATGTCACGCAAACTATGAATGTTTTTTGTTTTTTTTTCACATTCCTCCTAATTTGTCCAAGATCTGAATTCTACAAAACTAGCCGATAAGTTACTGCTCAATAGGTCTTTAATTTAACACCAGAACTCATCACGTGGGTTAGATGATGAGAAGCAAAAGCTTTTTTCCCCTTTGTCATCTCATTCTAGCCTTTAAGGCTGGTGGGCAAGCAAAGGGCTACACCCTATCTTCAGAACATAGTGGCTATGGATAACGAATGGCCAGATGGTAAGTTTACTGTACTGGAAATGATTCCAAAATGAAAGCTGATTTTTCTGAAATTATGTTCGTCAAGTGTTCAAAAACATACTTGAACAGTTGTGAAGGCAAGTGAGATATTTGAAAAGAAAAATATCTTTAGACAGAATAATTATATGGAGGAAGTTTTTTCATAAGGGAAGCAATATGTTCTAGATCACCTCCATGGAAGAGGTAACTCATTCATGTGGAAGAAATGTTCAGCTGCATGAAACACTTTTTGTGGAAGATGAATCGAAGATTTTAGCAAGTTGACAAGGATGACATTGCAAGACAGGAAGCTCTGTGTAATGTATTAGATATAAAACTTCTGAAAATGGTGAATAATGTTGGGAAATCCATACATTTTCTGGATTGGAGTTGGTAGCTTTATTCTGAAGGTTAGACGGACGACATGGTGTTCTAGACCCATAAGTCTTTCGCAAAAAAGAAGAAAACGCAGATTTCCATGAGGTATGAACATAAGTAATGCAAGGAAGAACGAAGGCCTTATAAGAATACAGAATAAAAGGTGGATTCAAACCCCAAGTGGTGCCAGTTATACATCGCAGAAGGTGATTTGTAATGGTGTATCAGAGGCGGATAAATTAAACTTGAGTGTAAAGGAGGAGACAAAATCAAGCCCATTTATATGAAAATAGGATTATTGGAAACTTCCAATATTGTGGGTAAAATTCAATGTGAATAATGTAAAAAGCATGGCCAGAAACATACATATCTTCCTCGTAGAATAGCAGAGATACGTATAGGTAAATTCATCCAGAAATGCTTCAATATTACGCTTATTCTTTAGAACAAGTTGGATATCACCCACAATTTTGGAATTCCGTATAATTATTCTCCAGAGTGTGGTTAAAATGGGAAGATCTGGTAACGAGATATCAGATAAAGTATAAATATCCCTTGAAATATCAAAGTTCAGAGGGCACTGTTGTGGAGCAGGAAAGTTTTTCTTATGAAAAGTGGCAAAGAGATTGACTTTGTCAAAGGACCCTGTTAGAGCAGAGTTGCCATGTTAGATTGGGTAAGTGGAAGAGTATGATAGGTGAGTAAGAAATTTAAATCGATACCAGTGTTGTGAGGAACTGAAGGAATTCTAAAGTTGATTACAGACCTTTTGTCACTCAAATCTTGTAGCTACGAGAATATAATTACATGCTGTACGTTGTATACTCCTGTGATGCTGAAGAATGACTGGGTCTCAGGATCAGAATATTCACAATATAGAAACGTGGAGAACAGAAGATTCCCCGAAACACCATTTATATATATTATAATATTATAAAGGTTAGGTTCATACGCCGAAACTGGCAAAGCATGAGAAACAAACAGGTCTACAATTTGTGATAAAAATCAACTAAACTACAAATGTTTTGTTTTTTCACGTTGATCTTAATTTGTCTATTTCGGATTCAAATGCTAAATTCATAAGAAGTTTAAGAATTTTTTGTACAATCATTTGGTTCACTGAAGTTGATAGAGTTTTTCCGCTATCACTAATTCCTTTATTATAATGTTGCTGTTGTGAATCATAAAACTTCTATTTCATGTTTTTCACTTCAATCATTAGGTATCCGAAGTAGTTAAATATACTTCTATTTCATGTTTTTCACTTCAATCATTAGGTATCCGAAGTAGGTAAATGTAAAGAAAATAATAGAGTTGTGGGAAATCAATTTTTATGTTGCAAAATAAACGACAATTCTCTCGGTCCTGAAATTTAAAATTCTAACTTAAATATTAGTATAATTATGTTGACATTCAATGTTCACAATTTCTAATTATTGCATAATAGCCTAGTATTGTTTAAGGTATGGCTTAATATATCTATTCAATGCAAAACAGATAAACGTATCTAAAAGGAAATGACACTGAGTGTAGATAATGGTGGGTATTTTTTGATATTTTCGTGATTAGTCGCGGATGACCAGCTCGTAGAACGGCTCTAAATTTTTTTTTCCAAGGACAAACTTTTAGCTCATAGCTTCGCCATCTCTTGATCCGATTTTTGATCTAATTACAGTTTTCAACTCAGGAGGTCAAACTCTTTCTATTGATATAATGACCAAGCCCAAGGTCTCACAGATTAATATATTCTAATCCTGCCCAAAATAATTTCAATTTGAAGATAGGCTGGTAGAGATCCTGATGAGTGATAAAATCAAATCAGGTATACATGCAACCATGCTTGACATTACTGGCGCACAGAAATATAGCTAATAAAAATGGAAACAAAGGTCTCATAGATTAATTTACTCTAATCCTGCCTAAAATAATTTCAAGTGCCGCAGCCATTGAGGATTCTCTCTTATTTAAAAAAAATCATAAATTGTTTTTTTTGTTATGTATATTCACCCACATTAAGTTGAATTATTAGTTTATTTTTTGTTTATTGCTATAAACAGTTATGTTAATCCGTGTATTTTGAATTATTTGAAAAAATCGAAATAGAGGATTGAAACAACTATTTGTATCATTTTGAAGAGATCTAAGATAGCAGTTTATGCCAGAATGTGGGAATTCATGAACTCTAGAAAACACGTATTCACATCTTCATACGATGAAGGAGTTAAACGAGTGAGAGAGTCAAAAGGAAAGTATGCTTTTCTACTGGAGTCCACTACCAACGATTACATCAACGAACGGCAGCCATGTGATACCATGAAAGTTGGGAGAAACCTTGATGCTAAAGGTTTTGGAGTAGGCACACCTCTCGGCTCTGGTTTAAGGTATGTTCAAGTTCATTAAGCAGTTTTCAAATTTTAATCTTCGGTATTTTTTATTATGTTGCTGAATAAGACCATGGGTGCCCACAGAAATATTTTCAAGGGGGGCAAAACATGTGTGTAGCTAAAAGAATATGTGTTACGTGTGCTTAAATGCTAACAAAAGTTTACAGTTTCAATAAATATTACGAAAATATTTAGTTTAACTACGATATTAACTTTACGTAATAATACGTGAAATTATTTGTGAAATGTAAGGGGGAAATACCCTTTCCTGAGGGCGCCCATTTATAAGATAGTTTATGAATATCTATTCCGATGTCCTTTGGTTCGAGAGAATTAAGCATTTTTATATGTCACATTTGTTTGTTTCTTTACTATGAATATGTTAGCATAGGGCTTATCATTTAGTTTGGTTAAACTTGAGGTATAAGACAGCTTTTGATAAAGTAGTTTTTCTTCTATGTACTGTTAATTACCGACTAAAAAATTTTGCTTGAAAACAAATGCGTTTGATTTAATTTGTCAATGTTAAGTAATTTGTGATACAGGATAGGTAGAGATGCTATCAACTTCAAACTTTTAGTAGTACTTTCAAAATGACGTATCTTTAAATAAGTATTTTATAGGTTTTAAACTTGTTTAAATATTTTGAATGAGATTTTTTTAAATCAATTATTTGACTAAAAAAATGGAGTAAAATTGACAGAATCTAGAACAGGTTAACAGAACAATACGCACTATATTTAGTTAAATGTTCAACTAAGAAAACATTTATTATTTTATATTTAAGTAACAATAAGAAATGCATACATTATCTAACTTTAGATTCTATGTATAAGCTTAGATCAAACTAAGACTATGTCGGAGTTGAATCTTCCATTCAGATAGATGCAATGCATAAGATAAATCTAAACCAAGATTTTACTTTATTTTGGCGTTTTTGACGATTTGCGTAAAACAAGCTATTATTCTTAATTTTGTGAAATTCTATGTACATCGATTTTTCTTCCCTAATTTCACCCAGCCCGTATTCCCGAAAGTAACCATAAACTATTTAAAATGTACACGTTTCTTCACGAATTGCAGATCATCAGTAAACATTACGAGACATTTGTACACAAAGTATCAGATTTTGTAATCAAGCTTTAAGATTTTTAATTAATTATTTGCTCGTGCATTTTTTATTTTCGAATGTTGACTATCCAACATGAGAAATAATTTTGATTTTAATATTAAAAATAATTTTATGCATCACAAAATTGGCAGATTTCACTTGCGAAATCTCTATGACCTCCTGTATCCTTCAGATAATTATCAAACGTTCTTTTAGGTAAAACTTTATATTTTATCTGTTCTTGTTATTTTCATTATTGTATCTCTGCATGGGTTTGGTCGATTTGACCGACATCGTAACCACCATAAAAGACAGGAAATTGATATAAATTACGTTTTTTTCGTTCTAGAATTACTGCAGATTATAACACGAAACCACAAATGTTTAGTCTAAATAGCTTAAATCTCATAATATTTTACATATATTTTATTGACCTTTCAGTAGTGTCTGACTAGCATCACAGACTTTGAATGACTCGGCGCACGTGCATAGATGTTACATGTCCAACAATATAAAACTTGCCTTTGGTTGTGTTCTAGTGGACCAGTATTTTGTAAAATACTGTTACATTTCGGTTATAATACATCATATATGTATATACATTATTACTGTTTACAAATAAGTTGCTAAATTTCAGTTATTTTTCTTTAAACATAAAATAGTAAATAAAGAAGCATAGAAAACAATTATTTCTTCGAGTTACGAACTTTGTACTCGTTTGCTGCTTTTCGTAATTTGCTAAGCCCTATCAAATTTCACGTGGAAAACGTAAAAAAAAATTCTTTATTTTTATATATCCATTTTGAAATAACAAAAAATCATAAATAGCTATATAAGTACCACAGAATTCCACTATAATTTATCAGGCTTTGTAAGTAAGCTGTATTTGGGTCTAAAAAATTTAATTTTTCGAGCTCATTAATTTCTTAACTTATCACTTGGAATCTTCCATAAAAATGAAAGGGTTTTCCGCGTAAATACTTCGCAGCGGCTCAGAAAATTAAGTGAGGGACACTCTGAGTTTTCGATTGGGTATTACACGTCATAGAGAGAATTAAGTGTACGTAAGCAAGTATTTCCAAAAATGGAAAGAGGTGGGTGGGCCACTGTGTTTGATTCACTAAATGTAGCGATATTTCAGCAATATAAAATATAGATGGTTCTTATTTCATATTCTATCTTGTTAATATCGGTAATTTGAGTTCCTAACTCGTAAGAAATTATAGACTTTGTATTTGTTCATCATAAACATCTAATTTGAACCAATGCTGCATTCAACATACCACGTGACACATAAAAAATCGATATTTAGAGGATTTTTTAAAAATATTTACTTAAATTATTTTCTTAAATTAAGAAATTATACATTAATAAAATAGTAGTTCAATAACATTCTGAATGTAAATCTACAAACGTGATGAAATGGGCTTTGACCGTTATCATAGGAAGACCCGTCAGATAATTTTTAGCTAGATATTTATGAGTAATAACTTTGGAGCAGGAGTTTAAACATTGATTATTTAAGTCATGACACTATAGTATTTTTGGAAGGTCAGCATGATTTAAACTAGTATGTTTCTAAAAAGAAATGTTTATAAACTCTTGGCAAACGCTTGTGTTTATGTTATTTTCAGGGACCGTTTAAACTTAGCAGTGCTGTCTTTAACAGAAAATGGAGACTTGGCTAGATTAAAGAATAAGTGGTGGTATGACCGGAGCGAGTGCAGCAGCAATACGGGGAAGGTAAGCCGTATTTAGAAGTCAATACTCCAACTGTCCTGCAATATATGTTTATAGTATGCAGTATGCCAATTGACTGTGCACTCTATGTTAACAATGATTTACTACATGAAGAAAAATTTACGATTTCTTTTTTTTATTGTTCAACAGGATTCGTCTCAAAACGAGCTGACGTTAAGTAACGTGGCAGGTTGTTTCTATATTCTTATTGGCGGTTTAGTGTGGGCGATGGTAGTTGCCTTGTTGGATTTCTGCTATAAGGCGCGTGCAGAAGCCACTAGAGCAAAGGTACACGTGTATTTTTTTCTTTTTCTGTAAAGAAGAATGATCATTTGAACTTGATGTAATTGTTAGTCATATATTTTCTATAACTATAGCAATATGAAACTGTAAATACAGATTGAAGATTTCACAATTGCTCAACATGAGCTACCAAAACATTTTAGGTATTCTTGACAGATAAGAAAGAAATATGGTCACAGTTTTCCTTTTGATGTTTTGAAACGTATGGTATTAGTAAGATAACAAAGTTTACTCATACTTAATATTTTAGACAGATAAAACTATCCAGCAATAATCTACCATTACGACCAATCATATTGCAAACGGAGGAAAAAAATCATTTTTAAATGCTTAGATTTCGAGTAATATTCATTTTATTAAAGGCATCATATATGTAGTTTATTTGACCGTTCTATATAATTTGTGGTCTTTACGTATCTGAGCAAGAGTTCTAAATGAGTGATAAATGTTATATTGTTTTTAAGCAATACTGAACACGTTTGTGATCAACGTTTCAACAAAAATATAAGGTTAATCTTTTTTTGTTTCAGTATTTTTTTGAAGAATATATTTATAACATTAGTATGATAGAGTTAATATTCCAAATGTTAAAGCTGTCTGATATGAATTGTTTACTATTCCTCTTTGTGCTATACACTTTGGGTCTAATAGGACAAGTAACTGAAGTAATTGGTTTTCGAAAGAAATTTTACTGTTGTGACATTTTGTTTTACTTAAGGAACATAACTAAGTAATATTTTGGTTTCAAAATAATGTTTTTATTTTATTTTGTTGAGAATAATACTATAGTAAAGGTTGTTACTAAGAGCTCACAATTATTAGTGGTTGTTTGTGTTTTTATTTTATCAAAGAGAAAACGCAGAGTATTTGTTCGTATCTTTTCATTATCAAACAGATGAGCATGATGGAGGCGATGAAGGTGAAACTAAGGAGTTCTATCACAGGCATGCACCAGCACGAGCGAGGAAGGGTACGGACTGGCTCTATTTAAATTGGTACAAATTCCTACTTGTCGTCTTGAATTTCATGAACCTCCCCTGTCTTCGTGAATGGAATTTAGTGCTGTATCTGCGACAGACAAATGATCTTGATAACGTTTTATTAACGCATATACAAGCATTAACCTTCTAAAAGAGTTTGAGTGTCATTATAGTGTTCTTTTTAAATATATTTTCAGACAAATATTATTCCATAGTTTCTAAAATCTGTAGAACAAACACAACAAAACAAACAAACCTGCGTGTAATTTTATGGTAAGTGTACATGTTTATTTTTCAGGAGTATTACTCTAAGAAAACCCAAACAACACTAATATTATAAAATATAATAAAAGAGTATTTTATCTTAAACGCAAACGTTTGAAAACAGTTTTGGTTGTAGTATCAGTTCATATTATCTTATAAAAATTAAACTATTATCATATATTATTAAGATATTTTGTTGAATCTTGTAGTAAAAATATATTCGTTTCATAATATTACCGTTTTTATTTGTTAAAAAAAAACAACTTTAGCCAAGTGATTTTGCAGTCTTTAATATATCTTATACTGATTTAGAAAGATTTTTCAGCCTATTTTATTCTCTTCTTCATCAAGACATAAGATGGGTGCATGTTTATCAGTGTATGTAAGCTATATATCGTTAATGAATAATTATAGGAAACTTGTTTGCCTGAAATGATAGTGATTTGTAGAAGTAAAAATCATTTATAATTGTGTTAATATTGTCACAAAGGTAGGTACCAAAAACTTTAATACAGTGTTTAATGAAACAGCTCAGATCTATGACTGGAGTTTATAACGTCTTGTGGGGATCTTCTCTTGGTTGCTAAATTTTGATTAATAATCTTTTCTTAAGAACAACATTCATTTATGGACAGTAAATTACTTAATTATGTAGTTAAAATAAAACGGTAGGGAAGATGTATTAATACAATAATTATAGGGAGTTTAGTACTTCCATTATTAAAATAAGTTAAAGCAGTTCCAAGACCAAGATATCTTGATTCCAGCAACAGTGTCTCTAATGTTTTGATATTTATTTTCATTATGAGAAGTGGTAAAACTGTAACATATTGTATTCAAGATTCATGACTAATATCTACTGCTGAAAATACGATATTTCTGCAAAACGATATTCACGCTATTCAATAAACACTGCTGTTGTTGTTTTAACGAAAGGTTACACAATATACTACATGCGCTCTGTTCACCGTGGGAAACGGAATCCCAGATTTTAGCGTTGTAAGTCCGTAAACTGAGTCATCGGAGGACTTCAGAAGACACACGATTAGAGAAAGGATCAGATTTATTTAAAACAAATATAATGCACGTCTGAAACCTATAGGTTCTTAAGAGTGTTGCGTCGATAGCTATATCAGATATATTGCTTCTGGCCAGAAGTAATATATCTGCTATAGCTATCGACGCATCACTCTTAAGAACTTAAGAGTGATGCG
>NW_013666247.1:46996-63204 GCF_000517525.1 Limulus polyphemus
TAGCAGATATATTGCTTCTGGTTCTTAAGAGTGATGCGTCGATAGCTATAGCAGATATATTGCTTCTGGTTCTTAAGAGTGATGCGTCGATAGCTATAGCAGATATATTACTTCTGGTTCTTAAGAGTGATGCGTCGATAGCTATAGCAGATATATTACTTCTGTCACATTATCATTTTATTTTCTAATTTAGCAAAATACATATATATATATATGTATATAAGATCAGTCATTCTTGTTCTTTTTTTTAGTTTTATACGCCTGCGCCGTCTCAACTGATCACCGTCGATGGAATGGCAGATAACATCAACCAAAATACACACACTCAAGTGTGACGATAACCAGTGACATCATCAGGCTAGAAGATGGCCCTTTTCACCGATAACAGAAATTAACCTTTTAGATGATCGACAATTTACATGAAGTAATTAAGTATGTGAAAGATTCTTTTAATCTAATAAAAAGTGAGTGAAATGTTTTACAACAAATTACATAAACATTTAAAAGTCGGAATCGGAGAATTCCAAAAATTATACAAACTAAGAAAAATCTAATTATTATGATAAAGAGCATGTTCTTTGTTTGAACGTTTATGATCTACTTCAAGGTTTTCCTCCTTTTTCTATTCATTCGATAAAAATAAGTAGAGTTGTCATATATTTATTCCATAAACTTACAGAAAGATATATTGTCTGGTAAGAAAGTAACGGTTTCTATACATCTTGCTGTTCTCTACTTCCTTCGTGTTCCTGGTTTAAATGTCGTAAAAGCTAATGTTTATGCTCTATACTCCTTCTTAACTGGTCACCTAATAGAAGACTTGTATTCTAGGTTGGAACGTGATCATTTACATACGATAATCTCACTACGGTGCATTGTTCTACCGTACAACTCGTACCCCTTTCATATATAACACATATCAATTTCATACGTATGAAATAAAGAAAAAAATATATGCTCTAAAATAATGAAAATCCTTTGAATGCCGATGACGTAAAGAGAAATATGAATTAATAAATTTCATTTTAATGTATTATCATAAGCTTTGTTTTGGCATATTCTGTATGTAGGTCCACACGAAAGATATCGAATAATTGAGCTATAATTTCATTTGAATGTAGTATTATAATCTTTGCTTTGGCGTATTCTGTATGTAGGTCCACACAAAAGATAGCATATTATTGAGCTATACTTTGTACTGATTACTTGGCAAATGAAGAAAAACAAAATAATAATAATATGGAAATAAGTTAATACAAAGATAGTATAGTTTTTACTCCTTTTTTTATTTCAGAAACTAAATCTGAATACTTGCACTCGGGATATGTAGATATTCATTCAACCGATAGTTAACACTTAATCCTCTTATTGTCCGTGATCATAGCTCTATAAATGCAAATATTTGTTTGTTTGTAATTAAGCACAAAGCTACACAATGGGCTATTTGTGCTCTTTCCATTACGGGTATCGAAACCCGGTTTCTAGCTCTGTAAGTCCGCAGACATATCGCTGTGCCACTGAGGGGAGGGGGCAATGCAAATAATGAACATATTTTTTTTTTCTCTGCAGAATGAATGTGATAAATGAGAATTTTAGACCCTCTTGTCTAAATGAAATTGCAGCCGTAATTTCTTTCAAATATAGTTTTGAAATAGTAATTCTTTCTAGCTTAGTCTATGGTGTTTGCCAGTTTTTGTGTATTTCTAAATATGACATACTCTTTCGTTTGTGAACTATTTCTTTGTGAATGTAACTCTTAAATCATCACACTTTACTCTCGAACTAAACTGTTTACCTGTGTAGTTGTTTTGTGTTGTGATATAAATTGTTCCAAATATTCAATGTTGAAAGGAAACTTGTTTTAATGTGTTAATGAGACTACCACTGAAGAACTGATATTTTAAACCAGAGGAAAAAGATTAGAGAAGTATTTAAGTAGCTAAGTATTAACAGAAAAATAAGTAAATTACAAACATAAAGACATTCACTAAAATATGTCAATTATATTAATAAGTGGTTCACTCTTTCAGAACTGGATTTTATGAAAAACGTTTTTGATTTATTACATGTAAAAATGAAAACGATCATCAGTTTTATCATGTGCTACATGTAAATAAACATAATCATTCGTTTAGTGCTCAAGATGCTTGCATTATTATGTACAGTAGCATTTTCTTTTTGCAAATTTCCTAGTGTTTTAAACTTTTTAAAGTATTTTCCATTATTCCTTCAAGTATATTGAATTATGAAATTTCAAAATTTATTGCAACGAGTTAAATACTATATAATAGTATGTTCAGTCTCTGTATTTATTAAACTGAATAAAACATTTGTCAATTGATTGTTTATTACAATATCGTGAATGATTAATTTCTCTTATTTTCTCCACACACCAGTTCAGTTGTCTGTCTAGTTTATAGACAGCAAAGTATTAATGATTCATTTTGAAGTTTAATGACTAAGTCCTTTAAATATGAAAATTTTAAAAATACCACATTCTCCGTCTTTGAAAATATTTATACATAAAATTAAATCATTTTTTTTATCTAGTACACCGTTTTTAGCATTATTTATTCGTCACTTAACGTCATCAAGTTAAACTAATACTCATGCGCAATTAAAAAAAGAGTTCGAAATTTATTAGCAAAATAGCAAGTCATGCTTTTTAAAGAGCTTCTCTAGTTATTTCAGCAGTTGAAAAGAAATTTGAGAAATCTTTAACTAACCTCTTAACATTTCCTCCAATTCATCAGGACTAGCAGTTTTCATTAAGTGTTCTCTGTGAAGCAAAGCTTTAGCAAGAGGATTAACAAAAAAAGAAAACGCATGAAAAACTACATAAAGTGAATTTGTTTGGTTGATTATGATGCTTGAGCAGGGCTACACGAGTGCTAACTATGGTAGGTCCCTAATTTTGAAGTAATAGACTAGAGACGAGACACCTAATCAACAGCATCCACCATCAACCCTTGAGACATTCTAATGGAATAGTGGGATTTGATTGTTACTCTTATAACACATTCATGGCTCAAAGTGTGAAATGCGATCTTTTTTTAGGTGTAAACGAACGTAAATCAAACAACCTCACTCCACAGTCAAAAATGAGACAACTCCTCCTCATAATACTTGTGGTAGCTTTATAAACCAAACTGTTCATTCAATGAACACTGAAAAATACTCGAGGTAATTTTTTGTAAGTACCATTATCACCACAAAGAAGATAATGTTTAAAAGGAACAACTGTTCATTAATACACACTTGAACTATTCATGCTAAAAATAAATAATCAACATAGTGACTTGATCATAAAATGTAAAAATGTATACAAATATTCCAATATTGGAACAAGAGAAAGTATAGAGTTTAGTAGGAATTTTCACAGCCATATTGTAAATAATTGACACACTAGCTGGCTTATTTTGCCATTAGGTAATTTACTTTATGAAAATGATTTATAATTTATTACAGTTGAATGATATGTTTTATAACTATCAAATATCAAATACGTTACATATAAAATAAAATATAAGGAATTTGTATATATATTATTACTCTAAATTTAAATATAACACATAGGACAAGAAATATTAATTTAAATATAACACATAGGACAAGAAATATTAATTTAAATATAGCACATAGGACAAGAAATATTAATTTAGATATAACACATAGAACAAGAAATATTAAGTCAAAAAAATCAAAACACAGAGAAAGAACAATTTAGTTAGAAACCAAACGGACATTAGATGCATTGTTATTTTTATTGATTCAATATACAGATTACTATTGGCTTTATACTGCAGATATAACATTAACCCAGTAATAAAAGTAAAATTTTATACACAATAAAAATGAATTATTAGCTGAAATATATTTTGAAAGATATTTCATTAAATCACTATATTTATGAGAAGCTTTATTATATTTTACTCCTGAGAAAATGCTTTTGTGTACTCTGTAATAAAAGAAAAGTATACAAATAACTCATAAAGGTAATCTGATTTTCTCGAAATTGGTATGTTTAAAAACAGTTAAATGAAAAACACACATAAAATTGTAAGAGTGTTCAACAATTTGTGTAAACTGTCAAGATTGTAATACACATAAAATTGTAAGAGTGTTCAACAAATTGTGTAAACTGTCAAAATTGTAATACACATAAAATTGTAAGAGTGTTCAACAAATTGTGTAAACTGTCAAGATTGTAATACACATAAAATTGTAAGAGTGTTCAACAAATTGTGTAAATTTTCACGATTGTAACCTTACTTTACTGACTTACTTGCATAATTATTTTGCTCATTCTTCTACGGATTTTTATTATAATTTATTGTAAATATATTTAGGACGCCGTTTAGACTTAAAACTCATTATTGATGTTTAAGTCTTACAAAAATAAGTTAATACTTTTACAGTAACTGTTGTAATTATAGCGCTTTAAATATATATGTAATTAACTTTAATTTCATACTTTTTGCTCCAAAAACTAAACAAATATGTTTTTAAGCATCGCTCATTAATTGAGATGAAATAATTTTCCAAATCGATTATCAAATTCTCAACACTTAAAAACACTATGTCGAAAGGCCTTACTTTAGCTTCAAGACCTTCAGTAGAACCAAAATACTCTACTGTTATGTTTCAGTCTAACCTCTCGTGATTTAATAAGGCTCTCCCAGCCTTGTTGGTAAGTGTCAGAAGATTAATAGGTTTTACAGAGGCAGCAACAAGGCAGCCTTCAACATAAGGGATTGTTGAAAGTGTTTGGGTTATTACGAAGTTTGTGTGTAATATGATATGTCAACCGTGGTTTCACTCTTTTTGGGTAATAATGAAATATATTTTTATAATTTAAAAAGTTCAGTGATGAATTTTCATAAAGGAATAATTTAGAGAGAACAAAGATAACTTATATTTGCAATACTCGTGCTACTTAAATACTCTAGGTTATTTTATTTTAATTTTTAGTATTTTAACAAACTATTTGCAAAATTGTCATTATTTGCCATTTCTAAATAAGATGAGTTGTTTGAGGTAAAAAATAAGAATAGTAGTACTTGACATTCGAAATAGGTGACAAACTCTGTTGTTTTTTATGTTTGTGTCCTTATGTTTGTTAAATTTCATGGAAAGAAAAATTTTGGTCTAAAATTAATACAACGATGTAGCTCAAATAAAACGATTTTAATTTTCCGTTCAATTCATGAAAAAGAGCAAATTGATCAAATAGAATGGCCAACACACACTCACGAGACTTCAATCCTATCAAGCTTATATGGGACGCTTTTGGAAGAAGCGTCGTATTTCGTCAAGTGACTTCAGGCACTAAAGATGCACTGGAAACAATTAATTCAGAGTATAGATCAGGACTTTATCAAAACTCTGATTTTAAGCATGCAATAACAGTGTTAAGGTATCCTTGATGTTGTGATGACCATAGTTTATTTCATATTGAATTAATATGTCTGACTGTTCGCTTATGAACATGATAGACCATAATATGCCAGATTTGTATAAAAATGTTAATTTATTACAATGCTTCTACCTTTCCATAGCTATCTTATTATAAATTTTAATCATCTCTCTTGTTTTATGTACTGCACCTTTTTGTCAGCAAAACTTTGACTAAATATATATTTTTTCTGACTGGGATTAACAGGATTCACAACTTTTTGGACTATTTACACAGAAATATTTATATATTTATTTCGAAAGTGTATTGCTAGGTTTAATTTAGGATGATTTGGCTGATGACATGATACATCACGGACTAAAAAAAGCTTTGATGAAGTTGACATCCAAACTATTCTTGAACGGTATGGGATACAGAGGATCATTCGAACTTAAAGGTGGTTTTCTTACAAACAACAGATTCGAGCCAGGATCGTGAGAGTGAATAGAAGCTGGATATAGTTGAACTAAGTATACCAGAGGATAATTTAGTAAATCACCTACATTTTTATTTCAACACAACCTGTACAAAATGCTCTTAGACCGAAGATAAATGTGTTGGTGGAAGCATTAAAACTAAATAAATTGCCTTTGGAGAACACAGGAAAAACTTTATAATCTTGATTAATAACCTTCTGGTTTCCTTAACACATTGCAGCTTTAGGGCGCTAATCTTTTTGTCAACAGTATAATGCTTCAGGGATTATAAGACTTCACAAGTGTTAGTCTGCATGAGACAGCCTGAACGTCAACTTTACTGTAACAGATTGAACCCCGTGGATTTCTTGTTTGATAAGATATAAAGAAAAGTAAATCTCGATAAAAGTTATCCGAAAGTTTGATTAAGATGGTTGTGAGATAAAAATCTAAAAGTCATTAACTGTATTTTCAAAATTAGATTTACAGGATTGTTTGTTTGTTATGAATTTCGCGCAAAGCTACTCGAGGGATATCTGCGCTAGCCATCCCTAATTTAGCAGTGTAAGCTAGTCATCACCACCCACCGCCAACTCATTTTACCATTATGACGCTTCCACGGCGGAAAGGGCGAGCGTGTTTGGTGTGACGGGGATTCGAACCCGCGACCCGCAAATCGCGAGTCGAGCGCCCTAACCACCTGGCCATGCCAAGCCAGGTTTTACGAGAAGTTACATGAGTATACAACGTAATGGAAGAAATGTAATGTGAATAATGAGTCTTTGCTTATCTGACCACATTAAACTTTACATGTACATTTCTAGGTTATTCATTTTTGATGTCTAGATAAAAATATTACCTCATTTAGTTTTTTTCCTCCTTATTTGCTTGTTCGTTATCATTCGTTACATTTCTTAGTTAGCCATAATACAACTGTAGCTTCTGTATTATAGGTCTGACAGTGTAGATAACATACAGTTGTAGTATTGACTACTACCATTTCTGTTGTATTCCACTTGGTCTGATGAGTTTTGGCACTGGCAAAAGGCTTCGTCAGCCTCCTGACTTTTAACGACATTCGTTCAATTGTAATTCTAATAATATCTCACAAGGCTCAGCCGGTCAGGAAAATTATGTTAGATGAAAATCAAAATACTAACCCAATAAATTGCAAAATATACTTCTTTTAAGTAAAATATTCTTCTTTTCTTTCAGTCATGGTTCTTAGAATTAAAATATCCATATAGTGTTATATTTTGTACATTATTTAAATGTCCATATTATTTACTTAATGGTAAACTAATATACAAATTGTATTTTACTGACAGTTTCAATTTTTAATGAACTTTAAGTTTTATCCTACATTGAATTTGTTTAACATTTTGGTCATCAATACTTTCCTCGTGATTTAGTGGTTTTAAAAGCATTGTTGTCAATTTAGGATTTATTACTGACAAATAATAAAGTGAGCGTTATAACGAAATATTTCTATCTATTTCAAGAAGATATCCACATGTTTATATCTTTGTTTAATTACTACATACGATAAGAAATTGTTATTAATAATTTCTGGTCAATAGTAAGATATCTCATAGACCGCAAGCAACATAATTTCAATCTAGTATATAAATTAATTAGGACAGCCCGGTATTAATCAGTACATCAATAGGTAAAGCTTATAATGATTCGATTGCATTAAATCATCAGTTGAAGTATTATGGTTTTTCCATTTTGTTTATGGAATTTTGAACAAAGTTCTGGATGGCTATCTGCGCTAGTTGTCTCTAATTTAGAAGTGATAGATTAGGGGGGAGGCAACTAGTCAACACCATCAGACTCTCTGAGAGAGGCTTGGGCCACTTTTACCTTTTGAAGCCAATAACTATAATAAAAAAATGACACATGAAAAATAGGACAATAATTAGACCAAAAGAAAAGCGAAACCTAATATGAATATTTAATTTGTATATATATAATTCCAAGCTCTAAGCTGAGAGTGTATGTGACATTTTCGTTTGGTTGGGAGGCACATAAAAACAAGTCGTGAAACTTAACAAATGCAAAAGAAGTGTCTAAATTTGAGGACTCCTTTGAGCTTCTGCCCCCTCGCTATTTTGCCCTAATGCTAACTCTTGGGCTACTCTAATCGAATAGTGGGATAGATTGTCACATTATAGCACCTCCAAGGCTGAAAGGGCGAGCATGTTCGGTGATGAGATTCGAATCCGTGACCCACAAAGTGCGAATAGACCCCCCTAACCATCAGGTCATGCCATGCTTTTTGGCTTTTAATGATATCGTTTCAGTTGTAATTCCACTAATATCTGACGAGGCTCAGTCGGTCTAGGAAACTTAGGCTAGATGATTAGATCAAAACCCAAATCCCAACCCAATAAAATGCAAAATAAATGTCATATAAATAATTATATTTTAAACGTTAGAACTAACAAAATGGGATGAAACTATCTCTAAAGAAAAGTAGAAGAAGTATCTAAGAACAATATAAAAATCGAAACATTTTGATGGCAATTGCTAAAATTGATAAGTAAATGCCCACACGCTAGCCGTCTATCTGACAAATTGTGTAACATAAGACTGTAAGTAGAAAGACGAATTGCATTAATCCATTACTGGTAATGCAGTATTTCGTAGCCTCAACCAATAGGTAAAGTGACACTAAAGCATTCTAGAAATAAGTGATTTGTAGTATAAATTTTATGTTGCACGTTAAAGCTCAGAATGTTGATAAGGTGAAGTGTATTAACTTAAAGTGCTATGTATTAAATAGTTGTTAATTGTTTGTCTAAAAGTAAAAGACTTTCTATTCTGAAGGTAAATTGGAAAAACGGATATTGTTCAAAGTCTCAACCTTCTATTTTCTTATCACTTTAGGGTATTTGCAAACTGATGTATTACATTGCCAGTAGATATAAAGAAACATTGAAACAACCTGCCACGTATTACAACTGAAACAAGAAAGTTATAAAAATGTGTTTAATACCGACTATTGTATAACACTCAGTATTCGTACATTAACTTTAAATAAAATTCAAAATTATATCTTAAATTTGGAAAGAAATTTACGACTTACGCTTGTAGATAGTGGCGCCATCTTTCCCTGATTACCAGTGCGAAAAACTATTTTTATTCCAAGAATTACCAGCTCTTCCTTTTCAACGCTTGAGTTCAGCTTTTTCATCGTAAACGATATCTTCTGGTAACAATCATCCTGTACAATCACCTATTGCATATTTCCCTCTGTTTGTAAATCACTATAACTAGTTAATATTAAATATATTAAAGTGAGTTTCTTTAAAAAAAAGATCATTCAAGTGGAACTTTTTGACAAGACATATTAATGTTTATATAAAATATTAGAACATTTTTAATGAAAGTTTAAGACTATAAAGTTTATTTGTGTGTCAATCACTTCTCGAATACTGCACCTTTTCCTGGCTTGCCCCTCAATAGGAAAGTTGTCCCCTAAAGATTCCTAGTTTCTTAAATCTTTTGGCACACCACTGCAACCATACTACTACTAGATGGCAGCAAAAGCGCCTTTATTTGGTATGAGACTGCTACTCGCTCTCGTTTTAAGTTAAAGTTGTTGTTTGATTTTGTTTGTAATTAAGCACAAAGCTGCACAATGGGCTATCTGTGATCTGCCCACCACGGGTATCGAAACCCGGTTTCTAGCGTTGCAAGTCCGTAGACATACCGTTGTGCCACTGGGGGGCTTTAAGTTAAATATAAAATAAATGTTTAATAAAGTAAACCCGACATAAATAATCGAATTTTATTGATCCTTTTATTGTAAAATATACTTTTTAATCAAATTTTGTCTCATAAATTTTTTTATTTCAAAAGTCTTCTACTTAGTATCAAACAAATAACATTATTTGAGTTTGAAGAACAACAACAACAACAAAAAACATGTGCACACATTTTGAATCAGTATAATCTAAGAATAAATGAGAAATAAAAGGAAATGCATAATTAACTTCATAAGCAAAATATAGCACATTATTATATATATATATTTGGTGACTTCGAACAGTTACATTTACATACTATTAAACAGTTCTCTCAAGTTAGAATAGTTTTAGCGCTAATGCCCTAGCGTTCAGCAGTAGAATTCAGAAAGTCTTAAGCTTGTTTTTACAAGTGTACTATCAGCTATACCATAAAAATATGTATTATGTTTAGTTTAGTATTTTTTATTTTATTTTTTGTGCCCCATCAACTTTAATTTTCAAGAGAAAATTACATTTGATAGATGATATAGATAGAGGTAATTTAAAATAAATTATCATTAGCTCAAAAAATATAAGTAATACATTTAGAAGCTAAATAGTTAGCGCCTAAATAGGTAAAGATATGCGTTTTATCTGTATTTATATTATTACAGTTTCCTTCCAATTTATATAAGTTGAATATATGAAAGATGTTTGTCAACTAAATATATCTTTCTTTGTTCTAAGTATGTATTTGTCATTTTAAAGTATGGTCCATGTTCGAAAAAACACACACACACCATAACAGCTTGAAATGTGAGAAAATAAATTATTCTGATATATTAATGTTATCATACTTTAAAACAAAACGTATAAAAATCCCAGTTTATATACTGTATTTATTATAGTTAAATTCTTAGTGCCAGTATTCACATGCCTATTTGATATGAGACTTAAGAGCTGCCTATTCTGTACAATATTCATATGCCAACACCAAAAGTATTGTTTATTGTGTAATGTGATTACTCAATTGTCTCATTAAAGTATATAAAATGCAATATTAATATGCACTTTTACTTAATATAACACAATTAAAACATTCAATTTTACCTTTGGTGAAATTGAAAAGAAATCTGTAACATATATATGTAATCATTAAATACTTGGTCCGATATATAATGTAAAATAATGATTTAGGCTCTAACATTATTCAAATACCTAAATCACACTTTATTGGTGATTTAAAAGGACTTAAAAAACCCATTAATGTTGTATACAAATGTATATTTTCTTTGGCAATAGATAGCGCTACTGAGCTATTTTCTTGTGAAAGAGGCCCACTGTAACAAATACACACGCAAATAATAAAAAAAAAACATAAATAGTCATGCGGTCTATTTTAGGCCCGGCATGGCCAGGTTGTTAGGGCACTCGACTCGCAATCTGCGGGTCGCGGGTTGAATCCCCGTCACACCAAACATGCTCGTTCTTTCAGCCGTGGGGGCGTTATAATGTGACAGTCAATCCCACTATTCGTTGGTAAAAGAGTAACCCAAGAGTTGGCGGTGGGTGGTGATGACTAGCTGCCTTCCTTCTCGTCTTACACTGCTAAATTAGGGACGGCTAGCGCAGATAGCCCTCGTGTAGCTCTGCGCGAAATTAAAAAAAACAAACAAACTGTCTATTTTATAAAATATATTTCTATTACGAAATGGAACAAATCTGCTTGAGTTGCGAATATTAGAACAAACTATAGGAAACAATTTTTTAATAGTAAGTTTATTGTACTCCTTAACAAACGGAACTGATACTTGGATATTTTGTTTACCTGACAATTCTGCCCTTGTTATTTTATATCATCTATAACTTCTCGAACAACAGAGTTCTACAGGTGAGACTTAGTGTATTTTGTTCAAGTTTATTGTACTCCTCAACTAACTAAAACGATAAAGTTACAACTATTTAAATTGTAACTTTATCGTTTTAAATGTCAAATATTTAAACCTTCTAATGACAGGGGAAGTCTTTCTTCTACAAACACAAACATGACACATTATAAATAAAATGATATGGTTTACAGTACAAAACGCATTCTTTTATATAGCAGTCAAATAGTGGTAAGAAAACGTACCAAAAGTCTCTGTAAAGTATCTGTTTATAATAAAATTTTAATAAGTACATAGCTATCGCGACAGTGAATATTCTTATTAATTTATGTTAGTTTTATTTTCTAAGGCAGTATCTTACACTTCAAAGTTATTGTTTTGTGTTTCGTTTAACTTTTCCTCTTTGTGGGCAGAGCCGTAGGGAGTGACAGTTTCACTATTTGCTTACACAAATAAGTAAATAAGTAAAATTCTTTAAACTCAGAAAAGGATTTCGTCAATGAAAATTATTGATCCAAGATTTTATGCATCCTGGTTATTGAGAGAACGTTTTATATTTCAAACCTATTTTATAGTCGAGATTTACGCCTAATAACACAAATCTAATTAAATACAACAATCGGTTTCATCATTCTTTCCCTAGAGAGTGCTCTCATACAACCACGGCATTCTTCAGATAACAGCGATGCTATTGTCTTCCTTTTGTGCAGCCTTCCATAAACCTACTAATGTCAGGTCAACGACTACCAAGCGCGCGATTCAGAAGACCAAAGATACAAAACACCATTTGTAGTTATGTAGCACAATGGAAGATCTGTGATTCCAGTTTCTTCCAATATCTCGTAAATACAGATGTTGATTTCGAGGAAAAGCCAGAAGATTTTCAGCCTTCCTCAACTTATATCCTCATTCACTACCTTTGTAACGTTCCAGGAGATATCTACAGCCTCATCACAATGGAAGTTTGTTTCTTCTGCGGAAGAAGACTTTGATCCTGTTAATTGATTTGGTGATTTCAAAATTTTTTGCTATCCTAAACGCTTCTCTCGTTCTTTTTCTCCGTTTTGTGTAAAACACTGAAGAGTTCCTCTTCTAACTGTTATTACATCTTTTGACTCTTCTGCATCTTTTAGCAATCTTGCTGTACGAAAAACAAAACGAAAACAAGCTACGAGTTAGCCTCGTGTTAAATTTTTGGATTTTGAAGCTGATAAACCGAGTTCAAATACATGCTATACCACATAATATTTTTCGCATCTTAGGCTATGGGTACTTTATAAGAGTGACAGTCAATCAATTAACATGGATTGTAGGTGGAAGAATACTTCTGACTGTCTGCCTTCCTTCTGGTCAGCAGTTCAAAATTAGAGCCAGCGACAGATAGCCTTGGTAGCTTTGCCATAAATACAAATACAAGACAACACTTTATGAATATGCTCTTTTGGAAAAAGGAAATATGCTTCTCAGTGGAAGTGTTTGGTAAGCCCATTCTGAGCAGTTTGCTATTATATGCAAGACCTGATTATCACGTGATTGTATTTTTATATAAAGCCATACAGACATCCGCAGGGAAATAGTAAACTGTGTTTCAATAATCCATAAATTAAACACTATTACATATATATATATATTCTATCAAGCAGGGCGAATCCCAGCTGCTAACATGCTTTGGACTTACAGTTGTGGACGCGTTATAAAAGTGACCGATAATCTCGTTATTCCGCTCAAAAAGCCGGACAAATCTCCTCTGGCTGCTGCTGACTGACTACTGATTTTCTGATCAGTATTTCAAAATTAGGGATGACTATATCTGAAATCTAGGGAATCTTTTCACCTGATAGTGTTGGTCCTCGTTCAGGTTGAAAATTCCAAATTCCCGTATCTTTTTTTTGTTCTTGTTCTTTTCTGAATCATTTAGATCAGTGTTTCCTAATCTTTTTCGCAGTAACGCCTCCTTCAGCGAATAATGAGCGCTCGTGCCCCATTCTAATAAATTTTTAGCCCGTTAAAATATTTTATTGAAATGAAAATTGTAAGGCAATAATAGTCAGTTCTAATGGTTTAATTTTAACAAATAAAACTTTGAAACCCTCAAACATTTTCTGTCCGCCCCCTCAAAGTTTACTACACCCCTGAATTTTAAAAACGTCCACTAGGGGCGGTACCGTTCAGGTGGGGATCACTGATTTAGATGGTGCTTACAAATAGTTTTTTTTTTCTTTTCTTATTCACATCCATAATCTACGTCTATAGATATGAAACATACCTTAATTTTGTAATTGCTTGGACTGGTTTTGCCTCATTGAGGATCGATCATAGTGCTGGTGTAACCCATATTACCTTTAAGCGAAAACTTTAAAACCTGGAACTATGGAAAATTCTTTATTCTATAAGATTTTTTGCCTGATAATTTCTGAGTGTGTTTTATCCGAATAAAAAAAAATATTTAAATGCCTAATTTAGTAATAAAAATCTGTTTTTATTGCACAAGACAATTCCGTTGCTCCTTTTTCACTACCTCAGCTTTCTTTATCTTACAATATATTTTAAACAAATGTATTAACTGATGAAGAAAACAAAAATGAAAGCGAACAATCTTACTAGTGATTTTAGTTCAAATGTTTTTATTTCAATCTGTTTTCCAAAAATCAACTATACCAAATGAGACGACCTTCATCATATAAGATTCTATCTATGTGTGTTTTGTCTTCTCTACTTTTTCTTTAATATAAACTGACTGACACTGAATTGATGAAAACTTTAAGTATTAACAAAACTTTCATTCCAAACATTACGGCATTAGGCAGCTTATTTTTTAAGTTTTAAAGGTATGTGAAACAAATATTTTCTATTCGCCATCTTATATAAGTGTCTAAAATAAATTTGCGTCGAGAAAGAAAATATTTCACTAACTGTATTGCTTAAATTTGAAGACGTCACAATATAAAATCAAGCTTAAAACCAAAACTGCTAAAATAGGATGTGGTTAAAAATACTAACACAAGTTATAGAAAATTCGATACTTCGTTGGCGTTAACGACAGCGACACTTAATTCGTTTGTTTTTCTTAAGCACAAAGCGGTCTATCTGTGCTGTGTCAACCACAAATATTGATTGGTTTGATTGGGCTGCTCTTTTACCAACGAATAGTGGGATCGATCGTCACATTATTCTGTCCCCACACCTGAATGGGTGATCATGTTTGGTGGGTCGGGGATTCGAACCCGCGACCCTCAGATTAAGAGTCAAACGCCCTAACCACCGATATTGAAACACATTTTGTTAGCGTTATAAGTTTTTAGACTTAATGTTCCTCATTAGAAATAATATATTAAATTGGAAATTCGTTGTTAACTATAAATACAGTAAAATCCATGAAGGTTTCAAGTGACGTTTCAGAAACAGCTACAAAGTCTCTTTTTCAAATATTAAAAATAAACATTTAAATATAAAATTATTTATGGACAGAAAGTAATGTTTTAGTTTAAAGGAATACTAGTACCTTCCACACTTGTGTAGAGCATAAACCCACCCACCCTAATTTGTAAATTTAATGAGAACCAGTCTACTGTACTACATATAAGTTATAAATTAGGTATCATGAAAAATCACTTAGATAATCCCAAGTACATGTGTACTGACACACAAATCTTTGAAGAAGAATTTAATATTTCATACAAGTTAAAGGGTGCTTTGAACGCTTAGGAGATTTGTTTGTTTGTTTGGATTTAAGCACAAAGCTACACAATGGGCTATCTGTGCTCTGTCTACCACGGGTATCGAAACCCGGTTTCTAGAGTTGTAGGTCCTACACTTAGGAGATACAAATATTTCAAATTTCTTCAACACAAGTTTGTTTACTAGTGGCCGTGATCGTTGTGTTAGATCTCATTGTTCTTATACTACGTATATTTTATCTATATCAACTGAAAGTAAAAACATTTGGGTTAAGATTACTAAGAAATAAAAGATACTACAACCAGTTATGTTCAGTATAGAACCAGGTGTTACGTATTAGAATTTCAAATAGCCTGAAATTTAAATTTAGTAGTTAAATTGTACTTTGGATTTAGTATTTAAATATATGGTGATATATAGTCAGATTGTAATATTTGCCAACAAGATTAATACACAGTTTTCATTTTTAACACAAATACTTTTTAATATATATATATATATACAACAATACAATTTACAATAACAGTTATTACAATCAATGATTCATAAACAAAAGTTTCACAAACTTACAAGAAATATAAAGTCTTCTTTCTAGTCTTGAACTTTGTTGATATATTATCGAGGGTTCACGATGAGCGAGTTAATTACGAGTTGATATTTTCGAAAACACTAATGTCCGATGACAATCCACTGAAGTTAAATGAGTTGTAATGTTCGAACTTTGTAAATGTTCCTGGTCAAATATCTGAAGTTTTCCGAGTGAGAAACGTTATAACAATCACAGTTATTGCTTCCAAAGTTTATAGCACACTAATAATAGCTACTCTCTTCTTCGGCGCGTCGAGTTGTTTATATTTATAGGCGTGTGGAGGCGTTCTAGAAATTTCAGTTTTACGTAACAATACTGAGCTACATTTAAGCGTTTACGTATATAAATATATTGTTGATTCTTACTCTCGAGAATCTTTTACAACTTTGGCGAATAGGCGGGAGTTTCGCAATACATATCTAACACTACAAACTTGACATGTTTTTAAAT
>NW_013666247.1:64109-73975 GCF_000517525.1 Limulus polyphemus
TTGCTATTAAAATGAATATATAATAACAAATTCTTTACACAGGTAAAAAAAACTACCCAGCTTGTGTTCAGATGGATATTTCAAGACACTAACACTTGAATGCGTTTATGGAGTATTTTGTCAAGATTGGTTAAGGAGCGCCATTCGGAATCTGAGGTTTGTGGTTTCGAATTCCCCTCATCAAACATTCTCGCCCTTTCAGCCGTGAGGGCGTTATAATGTGACAGTCAATCTTATTATTCGTTGGTAAAAAGCTAGCCCAAGAGTTGGTGGTGGGTGGTGTTGACTAGCTGTTTTCCCTCTTGTTTGTCACTGCTGAATTAGGGACGGCTAGCGCAGATATCCCTCGTGTAGTTTTTCACGAAATTCAAATCATACAAACTTGTCAGGATTTCCCATGATTGTACTTTTCCGTCCCACTTTTACACGTGTTTGGTCATCAAAGATTTGAGTCACATAAAATAGATTTTCTTAATACCAAATGCATGTGTAGAAAATCAGAAGAACGTCATAGAAAAATAAAAGAAGCCATTCTGATTTCATACTTGAAGCTTCCTATTAATCCACATCATCATGTCCTCTTTAAAAGAAGCTATTCTGATTTCATACTTGAAGCTATCTATTAATCCACATTATGTCCCTCTATAAAAGAAGCTATTCTGATTTCATACTTGAAACTATCTATTAATCCACATTATGTCCCTCTATAAAAGAAGCTATTCTGATTTCATACTTGAAACTATCTATTAATCCACATTATGTCCCTCTATAAAAGAAGCTATTCTGATTTCATACTTGAAGCTTCCTATTAATCCACATTATGTCCCTCTATAAAAGAAGCTATTCTGATTTCATACTTGAAGCTTCCTATTAATCCACATTATGTCCCTCTTTAAAAGAAGCTATTCTGATTTCATACTTGAAGCTTCCTATTAATCCACATTATGTCCCTCTATAAAAGAAGCTATTCTGATTTCATACTTGAAGCTTCCTATTAATCCACATTATGTCCCTCTATAAAATAAGCTATTCTGATTTCATACTTGAAGCTTCCTATTAATCCACATTATGTCCCTCTATAAAATAAGCTATTCTGATTTCATATTTGAAGCTTCCTATTAATCCACATTATGTCCCTCTATAAAAGAAGCTATTCTGATTTCATACTTGAAGCTTCCTATTAATACACATCATCATGTTCCTCTATTCTTAAGTCACTTGAACGTCACATTACTTTTATTTGTATTTATAGCGAACTTGTCATTTATGTGTCATTCCTGATTATGTTGTCGCTAATATCAAATTTGTGTAAGTTGTGTTAGTATTTATTTTTAACGCTATTCCACTTTAGCTGTTTTGATTTTACTCACTAACTGGTAGGTGCCAAACTTTGCACTGCGTTTCTTTTCTGATCGTATTATCTATTAGATGTTATCCTACACTATGTTCTAACTTAATGAGAAAGCGTTTTAAATATGAGGTATTAATAGTTGGTAAGTTATTATATTACGACCAGAGTTTTAAATATATTCTAGTACCTAGAAGGTGATATCGCTTTGATTTTATAGCGTTCATGCACACTCTTCATTTCACATTTGCGGTTGATAAATTTCGGCTTATTTTTACATTACGAATTGAGTTTGTGTGTATTTAGCGTTACGTTACTTAATAAATTATTTGTGCTCTGCCCACTGTGTGGAATCGAATTCCGGATTTTAACATTGTAATTTCGTAAATTGACCGCTGTCTCATTAGTGTTCTGAAAATTAATGGGCCTGGCATGCCTCGTGGTTAGGGCACTCGATACATCTGAGTTTGAATCCCGGCAATCAAACATGCTCGTCCTATATTATTTCTGATTGGGCTAGCCATCAAGGTGTAAAAAAGTTATTGGAGTACCAAAATATCGCCCGTTCCCCAAACTAGGTGGGATTAACGTCGAAATGAGGAAAAACAATTGATATTATATAACAATACCAAAACAATGGACCGACTTTTTAAAAATCATATCTAATTTAAAATAGTACCTTAATCTACGTTGTGGTAAAATATTTTAATAAAACATAACGAAGCCTTGTGTTTCAGCTTGCTCTTATAAAAATTGCTTGCACCATAACTGTATATTATAATAGGTTAAATACCCCTTTACGCGATGCTCATTTTTACATCAATATACCAAAAGTGCTATAGAGATGCGTTTAGATTTCTTGTTTGATAATTTTTTTATAGAGCTAATTTGATTTAAAAAATCCCATTGCTGTAATAAATAAATAGATATTAACATAAAAAACAAGTCTAGAAACAATGATTTGATAGAGAATATTTTAATATACATCATAGATGAAAAACCTTCTGTTGCCAAGTTATCTCAGTGAAATTCGGAATCTTTATATAAACAAATAAAAGTATTCGAGAAACAAAAACATTCCGTTTTTTTAATCTAAAAATCATTTTGGCAGTTTGAAAGAACTAAAAAAATATGATGTTCTATTACGATGTTCTTCTGAAGAACGTACCATTTTTCATAAGTCTTTACAAGGTTTCTTTTAAACTTTATTCAAAAGTAACTTCTATTCTATCGAAGACAAAGACAAATGCTTTAAAGATAAGATCACATTCTTGCGGTAGACAGAACCCTAATATTGATGCTTTAGGCGATATTCTGTGAGAACAGGCCCGTTTGAAAAGAATAGATCGAATCCAATACCGTAATTTACTCTGAGGATTCATCAACTCGATAAATCCTACACGAGAGATCTCAGTTCGTTTCACGTTTTGAAAACGAGATAACAAAAGCCTCTTAAAATTCATCCTTCTATTTTGTGCACTGCCATAAAACACACCATTTCTCCATATCCTAACTTCAGTAACTTCTTTAGCCATGGTCGTTGAAAGCAAAACTAGAATACGAGGATGATAAAATTGAAAGCTGTTCGAGCAGTTCTTAGTGTCTATATATACATACCATATATCTTTCCGTGTCTAAGGATATTTTTATTATTCCAAAATTTGAATATAAATAGACTTGAAAGAACTGCACGTATAGATATGAAGGTTATCCTGCTATAAATGCAGTTTTAAGTAACTGTTCCTCGGCCAAATCACATTTTGATTAAAGTTTAAATTCTAAAATTTTCACATAACGTAAAACGTCAGAGCCTATCTGAGGCTAAAATAAAAATTAAGACTAAGACCTACAGAAAGCGTATTTTCTATAAATATATTTAAATTACCTTAAAGTTTAGAGATGATATTTATGCACTGTTATTTACTTGCAATACAAAATTTTACAAACTAAAATATGGATCTTTTTTGATTCATATCTATGTAATTATATTTCTATTTTTCAGTTCTAACATGAAATTACCGAACTAAAGATAAACTTGGAGATTTTACGACTTTTTATTTTTTGGGTTCTTGATTTACATTCTACTTGTCTTTTAACTCTATTTGAAACATTGTTTTGTTTCATATATCATTATTACAAACACACACACACATATATATAGTTGCAATATTAATAAAAAAGTAATAGAAGTATCAATATTTAATAGAAAATATATCTTAATTCAATAGAAATGTTTATAATTAACTGTATCTTCCATGGGATTCACCGGTAAAAAATCATTTACGCAAGAGATAAAAATTTAAAGCACTAGAAGTCTAATGAACCATATTAAATAGATACAAATACAGAGAAAAAGTTATACAGCTTTATAACTTTAGCATATTTTACACCCTAAATGTGGCTAATTTAATTATAATTTGTGTTAATCTTTCCTTTAATGTATTGTAGTGATCACAAGTTATAATAATCTACAAAAGCAGGGAATTGTCGACGTAACAGTACGTAATACAGTGGAAGAAGAAACACATGTCTTTACATGTTTTTGTTTTGTTTTTGTAATTCCTTGTTTGTAAATAAGCATAAAGCTACACAAAGGACTATCTGTGCTGTACCCACCATGAGTATCGAAATCAGGTCTTTAGCGTCATAAGCTTTCAGAATTATCGCTGTGTCACTAGGGACATTTTCTTAGTGCTTGAAAAAATGTTGAATGCTTTTAAATTATATAGCAAACACTGTAGTCTAATTCTATTCAATTTTCTGATTTTTGTTATAAGCAGCTTTTATGAGTTCAAAACACGTTAAAGTTTATTGTTGTAAGTTTCAGCCTCATAAGGTACTTAGGAGATTTTTGTCACTATCGTTTCGTTTTATACAAAGCTTACATGAACGTCCCATTGTGGTGACAAAGCTGGGCAAGTATGCAGCACGAAAACACTAAAGGTTTGAAAAACTTAATACTTTATTGATATGTGAAAAATGATCGATTAAAACCCCATTTTCTCCATTCAAAGGTTCTTAAAAGGTTTTAAATTCGTATAGAAAACTTAAATATGTTATAAAGACCAATATGCTAGTCTCTTTTTAAAACGAACAATTTTCTAAATTGCAAGCAAATAATAAAGGCAAAAAGGATGCAAAAACAGAGTATTCTGCAGCTTTTAACAAAAAACAAAATTATGTTTCCAGGTGTGCTTGATTCCCTTGACAACCATAGCAACACTTATATATAAGAAATTAAAACAAGTCTCAATAAATCGTGTTTTTGTCTTTAGAAAATATTTAAAATCAGTTTGCTTAACTTCAAACAAACAAACAAATATTTGCATTTATAGAGCTATGGTCACGGACAATAAGAGGATTAAGTGTTAACTATCGGTTGAATGTATATCTACATATCTCGAGTGCAAGTATTCAGATTTAGTCTTTGAGATAAAAAACTATAATATTTTTGTAATATCTTATTTCCATATCATTATTATTTTGTTTTCTTCATTTGACAAATAATCAGTGGAAAGTATAAGGAAATAATACGCTATCTTTCGTGCGGACCTACACCTGTTAAATGTGATATATTAAAATTCCACAACAGTTACTTCTTTTAAAAAATGTTACTTCTCTCAGGATATCCGGTAAAATAAATCATGAAATAGGATCAGCGCTAGTCACCACTATTCAAACTTAGCTGTTTGTTTCGCATCGTTTTGATTCTGATGGTAATTGTTATGAACACGCTTCTATTAAACAATTGAAATGTTAATTTAACTTTTATCTAAATATTCGTGAAAAACACCGAGTCAATAGCATAAATAATAATACTGTTATCAAAGATTGTGCTATAATAATTAACTGTTATGAACGTATGGACTTATGGCCTAATGAGGGTAAGATAATAAAATATAGAATGGGATATGTGACTGTAAAAGTATTTCATATATATATCCAAAAGGATCTTAAAGATGGAAGAATTCAAAGAAAGATTGTTGTATTACGTGTTCCGTGCATTGCATCATCTCTCATCTGAAAGAACATAGGTAAACCCTCTTATACAGAGAATAAGCTACAGTATGATCATTCATTTGACTCAGCTACGGAACAAATATAATCTTTGCAAAGTAAAATACGAATTATTGATTAATTAATCAATATAAAAAGAACTAGAAAGGCAGGGTGAAGTCCCGCCCAGTAATGTTTTCGAAGTTTGCAACAACCAATCTAAGGTAAATAACGAAAACGTAGGTTTAAGTGCCAAGATTCTCTTCAATCATAATTTGTTGTCGAGGTTTGACTGTTTTTTCTTCGTTTGTTTGTTTTGTTGGATTGCGCACAAAACTACATGAAAGTTATCTGAGCTAGCCGTCCTAAATTTTGAAGTGATATACTAGAAAAAAAAACAAAAAACAGTTAGTAAACATCCGTCACTGCCCACCCTTATTTGATCGGACAGTGGGATTTACTGTCACATCTATAACGCACCACCGCCTCAAGGTGCGTAGCACAGTTTTTTCTAATAGTAACGGAACACAAACCATAGAACCTCAACTTCACATCCCGGCAGGCCGACCACTGGATCGTGTTCGGCAAAACTATTAACGAACATTTTTGATCTTAACTGTGACTTTGACTTTTGCGCTTCATTTACCAAAATTTCACAATTGGTTCATGGTGTTCACTGGACACTTAGACCGAGTTATAACCAAATCAGATCAAAATTGGTATGCTGTTCACACACACATACACAAAAGAGAGAAAACAATACCATCGTCGTCAGAAGAGGGTTAATGGGTAAAAATATCTCCTTTGATGGGATTATGTTCATTATGTGTCTTTTGTTTTCCAAATTAAAATTCAATCACTTTCGATTTGAATGATGACATGCTTATTGATGTAGAATATAGAATTAGTGAAACTCTTAGCTGATCTGCATAATGATATCAGATTAACCAGGAGAAATGTTTGTTCCTTCGAAGTTTTTCTCGAAATAAAATGTTTTTCTCTAGCTTAAAGATTATGTTTAGAATAAACATTTGTACCCCAAACTTAACAAAGTTTTGAGATTAACAATAGATAAAAAAATAAAAACAGTTTAGAGTAGAGGAACACTCGAACAAAAAATTGCAGAAAAACGATATATGTGAACAAATAATGAAACAAACAAACAAAACTAGAATACCAGAGAAATATTTACAAACCGTCAAAATATAAGTAAGACTAGAGTAACAAATGAGAATAGTAACCTATTTGTAAAATAGCTTACTGACCATCAATAATCACCAGCTGAACTATAGAAACAAGTAAACTGTAGGAAAGTTTTTTTTTATTATTGATCGGAATTTACAATAATGTTAAAGTATTTTTTATTGGTGTTTCAGTGGCTACTATTCATGAAAAAAATTGTTCCATTCATTCAAAAATCTAATCTGAACATATTGTAATATATTTCAATATTTTCTTTTTTTTTGTCAATTTTAGAACAATTACGTGAATGTGATAATTATTGTATTTACTCTACTTTCAGCATACTGGTGCTTTCAGAAGACTATGAATGCCATACAGGAAATTATTGTATTTACTCTACTTTCAGCATACCGGTGCTTTCAGAAGACTATGAATGCCCTACAGGAAATTATTGTATTTATTCTACTTTCAGCATACCGGTGCTTTCAGAAGACTATGAATGCCCTACAGGAAATTATTGTATTTACTCTACTTTCAGCATATCGGTGCTTTCAGAAGACTATGAATGCCCTACAGGAAATTATTGTATTTACTCTACTTTCAGCATACCGGTGCTTTCAGAAGATTATGAATGCCCTACAGGATGATGATGTCCATAACCCCATAGAAGGTTAAATGTTCATCATGGACACTTGATTAACTTTCGGTGAAAGTAGATCAAAGATCAAGATCATACAGAAGTCAACCACGTAACTTTAATTTTTTTATCAACTTTGGCACAAAGGTGAATTAAATGTTGGTCAGTGTAGCACAAACATAAAGATCACACAGAAGTCAACCACGTAACTCTAATTTTTTTGTCAACTTTGGCACAAAGGTGAATTAAATCTTAGTGAGTGTAGCACAAACATAAAGATCACACAGAAGTCAACCACGTAACTCAAATTTTTTTATCAACTTTGGCACAAAGGTGAATTAAATGTTGGTGAGTGTAGCACAAACATAAAGATCACACAGAAGTCAACCACTTAACTCTAATTTTTTATCAACTTTGGCATAAAGGTGAATTAAATCTTAGTGAGTGTAGCACAAACATAAAGATCACACAGAAGGTCAACCACTTTCGTCACAAACCGCCAAAATCTGATAACAAAACCCGAAGAACGTTTTGGTGGGTATTTATAGGTTGGTTGCTACAAAAGTCGAAAACATTGCTGGGCAGGGGTTGCACTACATAAGAGTCTTTTGAGTTATATTTCTAATTAGTATTTTATATATATATTAAGATCGCGAAAAAAAACCCTCAAAAAATTACATTAACTATAACGAACCACTTGAAAGAACGTCTTTTTTCATAGTTTTAATGTGCATATAATATAATACCACTATTAGCATTACCTAGACATTATCGCCTCTATTTCTTATTGACAGTTAGTGTTTCTGTGAATGACTTTCATTTTATTTATATATTACAACGGAGGATTAGTTTTTACTGTCATATGATAGCTTAGGGTCTAGACGGTTTGAAGCTAATATCATATCCATTTCACACAGCTTTTAGCTTCTTCGAATTATGATAGCTTAGGATCTAATAGGTTTGAAGCTAATACCGTATCCATTTTTATACAGCTCTTAGCTCTTTCGAGTTACAATAGCTTAGGATCTAGACGGTTTGAAGCTAGTATCATATCCATTTTCACGCAGATTTTAGCTCTTTCGAGTTATCTCATATATGATCTTTTACAATAACAACTACCTCTAAACTCACGCTATCAACTCCAATATAACTTGTAGTATATGCCTGAAGATCTTTGAATAATACAAACATATGCAAAATATATATAAAGAAGGTTGAATAACGAGCTTGTACCACTTAGAAACGTTTACAGAAAAAGTAGTTGCTACCGGTTTTTTTTGCGAATTTGAAACTTCAAAAAATAAAGGGTATAAAAGATGTTAATAAGGAATAAAAAAGTTCAAAATTCGACTCCTTAAATTACAATATTTTAAAACATTTTAATACTAAGTATTACGTACGTAGAGATAATAAACCAGTTAGCTTTTTACTGTTTTCAAAGTCAGTCATAATTTCACAAATTCTTTTTAAATAATCAGATAAAACGTTTATAAAAGCACTGTAAAACCTTATAGCAGCAATGAAAGGAGACTTAACAGCGTATTTTGTTTTTTAGATTATCGTTCTTTATTTTTATTTAAAAGTATTATTAGCTATTCTTTATTTTTCTTTAAAATATTATTAGCTAAATTTTACATATAGTTTTCAAAAGGGTTATTAAGTGTTCATGTCAAATTTAACTTTAAATATACTGAGAATTCTGCAAATAATTTTTTAAGTACAAATCATTCAGTTGAAAAATGCCTCAGTTGACCATAAACTGCTATAAGGTCATAGTTTTTTTGTAATATATTGAATTAGAAAACAATCCAACAAGCCTTGCAAAAATTATTATTTTTCTAATGAAAAGGATGAAGAGCTAGTTCTTGCTCTGATTCTTGTTTTTATAATCCTATAATTCATATATCCTTAAGCACGAACATAATTACATTACTTTATTACATTTTTAGGATGAAGAGCTAGTTCTTGCTCTGATTCTTGTTTTTATAATCCTATAATTCATATATCCTTAAGCACGAACATAATTACATTACTTTATTACATTTTTAGGATGAAGAGCTAGTTCTTGCTCTGATTCTTGTTTTTATAATCCTATAATTCATATATCCTTAAGCACGAACATAATTACATTACTTTATTAAATTTTTAGGATGAAGAGCTAGTTCTTGCTCTGATTCTTGTTTTTATAATCCTATAATTCATATATCCTTAAGCACGAACATAATTACATTACTTTATTACATTTTTTATATTATTTATACCAGAATTTAATAAAAATAAACAAACACTTCTGTAACTTCTAAGTATTTTATGTTTCAATCAATCTCGTTATTGCTAAGAGTTTGTCATTTTATGCAAATGGTATAAGATTTCAAAATATTTCACTCAGATGATTGTTTACTTTATAAACTGCTAATAACTTCTAAAATAAAGCTTCGTAACATAAGTACGATCAAGGCTTGATGATTTAGACAAATCGCGTAGAAATGTCCAAGTTACCGAGTTTTCAGAATGTTTTTTATATAGTCAGTGGAATAGAAAATTGTAGAAGTGTTGCTAAAACAATGATCATCTAATTAAGTAAATAAGTCGCTATATTTATAGATCCATTAGCTTGTAGAAGTGTTGCTAAAACAATGATCATCTAATTAAGTAAATAAGTCGCTATATTTATAGATCCATTAGCTTGTAGAAGTGTTGCTA
>NW_013666247.1:74497-76926 GCF_000517525.1 Limulus polyphemus
ATCCATTAGCTTGTAGAAGTGTTGCTAAAACAATGATCATCTAATTAAGTAAATAAGTCGCTATATTTATAGATCCATTAGCTTGTAGAAGTGTTGCTAAAACAATGATCATCTAATTAAGTAAATAAGTCGCTATATTTATAGATCCATTAGCATTTTGTTTTACAATCATCCAAAACACAAGTAATTTCATGTTTTACTTTCTGTTTTCTAATTTTATATTCACAATGCGCGTTCCTTGATAATAGCAGAAAATGTTTTAGTTAAATAATTATTTAAGAGAAAACATTTGTCTGCGGACTTACAACGCTAGAAACCGGGTTTCGATACCCATGGTGGACAGAGCACAGATAGCCCGTTGTGTAGTTTTGTGCTTAACTACAAACAAACAAACAATAAAACAATTGTTTTCTTTTCGAATTTCTAATATAGGTATTTTTGAACGATTTTATATAGGTTGAAATCACTTTCAAGTCCTCTGACCAGTGGGCAGTTTCACTTTGCTATTTATTTTATAACTATGCTTACTAATGATACTATTTATAAGTTCGTTATTATATATTAAAGCAGAAAATAGGAATATTGCTCCTACCACAACAAAGCATACTAAAATGACATTAACCATCAGAAGAAATAGATTTGTGGTCATTAGGAGGAAATTAATAGAGGATTTGTCTGACACACAAATTGTTGTTTGTCTCCAGCTCTAAACACAGAAGAACATGAACCCTTCTCACGAGACAACTTGGAAAATTGATTGGCCCAAACACAGTTTCTTTCATGTTTGTATAAAGGAAATAGATCAAGATTCCCTTAGAATATTAACTAGTTTTTCGTACAAACGAGCTATATTAAAAAAAAAATAAAACGGTAATATTTTCAACTCTACAAAAAATCGATAATATAAGCAAACATGGGTTACTGCTATTGATGGTCTACTATTTGCTTTCATGAAAATACCTTTTGAATAGTAAATATCAAAGCCACTTCTGTAATCTGATTATTCAAAAAACTATAGTTTTTCTCAATTTCAATATTTATATTGTCTATGCTCGAGTTTTGGATAACCGAATTAAGATATTTCACTTCTTTTAAACAAACTTCGGTTCTTCTTATATGAGTTTAAATATGTAAAATATTTCCGACACCAGAGTAAAAAAAAAAGACTTCGTTGAATTTGTGAAAGTTTACGTTTTGAATTGTACAAACATGACACCAGTCTGATAGTAACTCTTTTTTTGTTTTACTAACATTTCAATTACTATACGCTTCATTACCATCAAGGTTAATAACAGTGGTTCAATTAATTCAAATAAGTATTTTACACAATGTTACAAAGTTTTCTTTACATGTTTCTGACAATATTTGCGTTAATTTAATATATATAAAGCAAATTATTTGTTTGTTTTAAAGCAGGGCCTCATCGGATTATCCGCTGTGTCCACAGCGGGGATTCGGTTTCCGGATTTTAGCGTTGTAAGTCCGTAGACTTATATCGCTGTCTCATTGGGAGACTATAAAACAAATAATTGCACACAAAGTTTGCTGAAAAAGAGTTAGAATGTAAGGTTCAAGTAAGCTAAATGCTTAGTATATCTCAAAAATTAAAAAATATTAAACAATTTAAAAAAAAAGGCAAGATACAATTAATGCATTAAAATATTTTTCGAAGAAAAAGACGTTTGCAAAATTGTAAACAAAGCTAGATGTAAATATATCGGAAAACATCTTAATTTCAAAGCATCGTACATTCCCTTAATTAAAAAGAAAATCTTAAGAAACTCAAATAACATTGACACTAAGCTATAAGCTCAAAATAAAAATATAAAACACTGTTAAATGCTCATGAGAAAATTATACTTTATGTATCCCAAAACTTTCCATTTATTTTGTATTAAAGACACACTAAATTATTCATCTTTCACCTAGTCGAAACAAATATTTCTTTCAAGAGTGCAGCTTAAAAAGAGAATCAAGTATTATGAAGATAAGGTTATACTCAATATTAGTGTGAATTTAATGAATAAATTATGAGAAAAGGTCAGATACAAGAAAGCTTTAATTTGGGGTCACGTTACACCTAAAAGACAAAGAATATCCGGTACAATAAAGCTCTGATTGGGAGTCACATTACATTTAGAACAAAGAGAATCTCCGGTACAAGAAAGCTCTGATCTGGGGTCACGTTACACCTAAAAGAGAGAGAATCTCCTGTACAATAAAGCTCTGATTTGGAGTCACATTACATTTAGAACAAAGAGAATCTCCGGTACAAGAAAGCTCTGATCTGAGGTCACGTTACACCTAAAAGACAAAGAATATCCGGTACAATAAAGCTCTGATTGGGAGTCACATTACATTTAGAACAAAGAGAATCTCCGGTACAAGAAAGCTCTGATCTGGGGTCACGTTACACCTAAAAGAGAGAG
>NW_013666247.1:77648-100016 GCF_000517525.1 Limulus polyphemus
CTCTGATTGGGAGTCACATTACATTTAGAACAAAGAGAATGTCCGGTACAAGAAAGCTCTGATTGGGAGTCACATTACATTTAGAACAAAGAGAATCTCCGGTACAAGAAAGCTCTGATCTGGGGTCACGTTACACCTAAAAGAGAGAGAAGATCCTGTACAATAAAGCTCTGATATGGAGTCACATTAATTTAAATCAGAGAGAATGTCCGGTACAAGAAAGCTCTGATTTAGGTCACATTGAATCTAAAACAGACAGAAGGTCTAGTACAAGCAAGCTCTGACTTGGGATGACATTAATTCTAAAATAGAGAGAAGGTCAGGTACAAGAAAACTCTGATTTGGGATCACATTTCATCTATATTCCCTTCTTAGAAATTTTGATTTATGTGTTAGCTTATTTTTCCTTTTCTTTGGCTCTATTAAAACGTCACATACATTTTAGTGGTATATATCTAATCAAATAAAGGTTTATTTTTATTTGTACTTATTTGAAAAGTTTGCCCGCAAACAATTGTAATAATGTATTTTTCGCGGTGTAGGTTTAATCAATTACGTAAACTGAACCATATTTACTCTTTTCAATATAAATATATTTTACGAATAAATTTGAAGAAGTCGTTGAAATTTAATGATACAGAAAATAAATATATAGTTTACAGTCTAAATTTAGGACTAACAGTTAAAAAAGTAGGTTTTGATACGTACCTGTCTGCCGGTTGAAGAATTGTGTTTTGTCTTCTTACATTGCTAATGCTTTGCAAACAGGTAATGCAGCTTATAATCTTTACGTAACTATAGCTATGAAATCAAACCAAAACCTCGATATATCAAATAATAACAGTCTCTTACGAATCTCACAGAGTGTACTGACTTGGTCATATAAATTATTTTCAATAAATATATTTATATTGTTTGGGTAAAACATATAATGCAAATGTCAGATATTACTATTAGTATGATGCAGAAGTATATTTGACAGTTGAAAAATAAGAACATCATATAACAGAGATGTTTTAAAAGCTTCAACTATTTGGATCCTGGAAGGATTTACGTACAGTATGCCTGTAAAATCTATTTGACCTCTAAAAAGCAAGCAAAAAAGTCAAATAATTCTTTCATTTTACATTAATTTGTAAAATTCCTTTTATTTCACGTGAAAATATATTTCCGAAAATAAAGCATTCTAAACTTTATAAATAAGTGTTAAATCTGTAAGGAAAAGCCTACGGTATAACGATTGAGTTGGACGAGACTGAACATGTGGATTGAAATCCAATTTCTCGGAGAGAATACAGTGAAAGATGAACGAAAAAAGTTGTTTTAAATTAAGCTTTAAATTTTTGCACGGGTTACTTATAAGTACAATAACACTAGAAACTGTAGTTATTGTTCTATTTGGTATGGTGTTTTGAAACGTGTCTTACATTGTTAGCTGGGTTTGGGTATAGCTTAATGGTTAGCGAGTGGGCTTCGGATGAAACGGTGACGCCGAAGCTGTGCACTCTTTGCACTTTCAATCGTAGGAAACGTTATAGATGTGACAGTTAATTTCGTCATTCATTTAAGAATACATGTAGATCCATAGAAGGCAAATGCTACTTGTTTCCTTTTTCTCTGGTTCTATATTAGATATGGCTATAATTGAACTTTGAATTTAAGACCTTGCCGTTTTGCTCAAGAGTCGAAGAAGGCGATGATCATACTGACAATATTAAATACCAAGCATTCTAGACACTCTTTCAGAATACAAATATTATTAACTTTTCTACTGTGGCTTCGTTTCGTAAATATATATTGATGCAGACATTTCTCTTTTAGTATATTGTATAGATTACATTAATATTCCTTGATAAATCTCCTTATAATGCGTAATAGTTTTGTTAATAACAATACAAAAACTTATATAACCAGATTTATAACATTATTTCATCCACTAGCAATTAAACTGGATAGTAATCTTTAGCAGGATTGTTGTGTTGGGATAACATTCAAGACGCAATTCAGATTTACAATCTAGTTTTATGACCTTATATATCTTCATGTTCTCTTTAGACCTGTTTAATACACCATATTACACTCAGTGGCCATTTTATCAAGATAAACTATTATTAGGCTATACCATCTTTTGCTGTGATAATAACCCGATGTCGTCTTGGCAAATACTCCAAGAAACGCCGGAAGATATCATGTTCAATTTCTCCAGAGTATGGTCTGCATTTGATTCAGTATCAGCAGAAAAATACGGTCGTGAATGTGACGTTGAAGTCCCCCCCCCCCACGAACTTGATGGTAGTCACTGTTACGTTTTCAAACCAATTTCGGATAGCCTAAGGGTGTTGGATTTTTGCATTATTATCTTGAGATAGTTCTTGTCCACCAGGGTGAAAATGTAGTTTACGTTTATCACAAATTATTAACATTGATCTATAGTAACCTTCAAGTACACTCCGGATGGTATTCTCTCTTCTAAAGGAAACAAAGAACTCAAACCCTGCCATAAGAATGTTTCTCGCACAGTAACATCATCTCCAGAAATGTGCACTATCGAAGTACCTCAAGCTAGATCAAGAACCACATATAATCTTAACCGTCCTACACCCTTCTATCGGTGCAGAAAAGGGTTAAATGAGACTAATCAGACTACGTAATACATTTTCTACGGTTAAATGAAGCCGTGTTTTTTCTGTTTGCTTCTGATATAACCAGTTTTTGACTGATTGATGTTTAGCGTGTGATAACATAAATTATGGATTTTGCATTATGTGTTGGAGATAAACTAATTCTAATTATTGTTAAAGGAATGGGTCAGTTGAAACAGAATCGGGGTTAAACTGCCCAATCCTATTTTTTCCTTTATCTTGCACCAACGATGAGTAGCCACAGTTTTTTCTGGTGGCATGGATAATCATCTACAATCGCTCCTGTTCATAGAACGATAACATATTTCTTTAACAGCGCTTCATAAAAACGTTCTTGACAACAATGAGTCTTCTGTTACGTCCCTTTAAAACCAGGAGAAGAGCCTGTTTTAATCCGTTGTCTTGTAAATTAGGTATGATATGACTATATTTTCACATTTAGAAAGGGTATCACATGCTACATCAGATGAAAGTATATCTTGTATATGTAAATAAACAGTGTTCTACATACGTGTGTGTGTATGACAGGTAAAAGACGGTCATAAAGAACTTGCCAGTCAACAAACAATGAAATTAAGCTGTCTATCATATGTAAGTATTACGTATTTTAAACAATGCTAACATTGGTGTATATTGCAATAAACGTGTATGTCTTGATGAAAGTCTGTATTTATGAGTTTGCCTTTTAGAAAGTTTATATACGAGCTGAATAAGTGTTAAAATTGTTTCCACATTTTTAAGTTCACTTCGTAAGCTTTATGAACTGAGCTTATAGACTGCTTGCCTATGAATCAATATTTCATTTAATCATCAGTTTCTCTCTCATGCACAAACTATGATACTACAACCAATGAGAAAATAAGGAAGCAATTATTCATGTTCTTTATCACTCATCTCATTTAACACCTTTGTTAAGTCTTTGTTAACACCTTTGTATCACCATTTAACACCGCATGTTCAACATCTTCTTTAGGACAGGTTTTGCATACATTGTTATTAAAAAATGTCAAAGTATTTATTTTTGTCTCTTTTTTTTATTTGATTTCAGAGCTCTGTAGTGAAAAAAAAAAGCAGGAAAAATATTTTAATCTTAGGTGAATTAGAGAGAAAAAAAATAAAGCAGTCATTAAATTAGAAATGAATGTCCAGCCAGAGTTTTATATTTGCAGTATATAAAGATTCATTAAGCAACACTCATCAAGAAACACATATGTACTAACAAAGATAAGAACAGTCACGCAGGGAATATATGATAATATTGATTGTTAGAAGCTAGTAAAGCAAATATAGAATGCTAAATGTTGTTCTTCTGGTATTTTTCTTAACACTAGAAATCCTTCTAAAGCGCTGTGAATATAATAAAATAGAGAAATATCTGGAACCGATATGGAACAATAATCTATACGTTAATCGTGATATAAGTTCCTTTCATTTAAGCAAACTTGGACTTACTTACCTTTTTTTTTTATTCACCAGCTCATATCTTTTGCTTCAAAATCGAAGCAAACGCTCATGTGTAAGTAAGCTTACATTTTATGTTATTCTGTTTGAAATGAATATTAAAAATAAATTATTTAGACGGTTTACCGATGGTCGTTTAGTGTCTTGAAGAAAATAATATTTTGTTTTTCTAACGACACCTGGTTGAAATAAAATAACTACCTATTTAATATCAGAAATGCAAATAAAGTATGTGTTTACCGAGGGTATACATTAAGGATTTATATCTCTCTGGCGTTATTCTTTTTTTTATCAAAGCAAGTCTTATACGATCTTATAATATAAAACAAAGTATCATTAAGATATTTTTTCTCTAAATATACAAATATTTATTTTTATCATTCTTCACCATACGTCTTCTCTTCCTATACAAATTACATTGCTATCCACTGACAAGGAAATCAGACTGAAATCTTGATATTCATAACTATTATTACCTACAAGTCCCCAGTGTGTCAGCGGTAAGTTTACGAACTTACAACGCAAAAGTCTGGAGCTCGATTCCCCATGGTGGCCACAGTGCAGGAAATCTATTTTGTAGCTTTGCGATGAAACAAACAAATAATCAAACTTATCTAAAAATACTTTTAATAAAGAAATATTTCTTTAATATCAAAGATAAATCTGGCATAATAATGAAAATAAAAAATCGACATACCTAATGACTAGATGCAAAGGATATGTATCATTAACGGTATAAAATGGCTCTCTGCATGCATCCTAAAACAAGAAAAAAGATGGGAGACGTGGTTTCAATAGTAATATATAATGTTGGGAACGTTATCTTTCACATATAATAGCAAAATACTAAGATGGCGGCTCTATGGAAAATGAAATATAGAAGGATTCTTCATGGAACATAGAATATATATTTGAATAAAATATGCATATGGGGACGTTGGGGTGGCAAGTTTCAACTTTGTGCTCCATAGAAAATTTGGCTTTCCTAAACTTCAAAGGAAAAAAAAAACATGTTTATCTACGTTAGAAATGGTACAATGCATCAGACAGATGGGTCTCATTAATGCTAGTAGACTGGGTTGTTGCCGTCCTCAGCAGCATTTACAACTAGAAAAAGCTTTTCCGTCTCTAAGTATCACGTGGGCTATTACACCTTTATTTATGAGAATGAATTAAGGACAGGTGCTGTTTGGTCGTGATGGCTTGCTATCTGGACTGGGCTTCAGTACTGATAATCATATTGGCCTTTATATTCTATAAGATAACACTTTGTATGTCATACGATATGAGGATATGACTTTAGTGTCATAGTGTTGTGATATGTAGGTGCACTTGGTCGGAACGTTATATTATTAGATGGCAACCCGTATGCTCAGTATGCTCACCGAATGTAAATTAAAACAGACATATTTGGGATGTTCTGAGAAGACGCTTGACATCAGGTGATTTACCTCCAAACACTCTTCATGAACTTCACGCAGCACTGACAGAGGAGTGGGCAACGTCGATGTAAAACTTGAATTAATGTCCAAGGTAATCATATGCCATATTAACAAACATTTTATGATAATTTATTGGGGGACAAATACTTTAGAACCAAATAATCGTTTGTGAACATGGACTCGAATAGTAGACCTTTTGTATGTCAGATCGCCTGACTGACTACCTGAGACTAGTTTTGCATATAAATGAGGTCAGAGGTATCATTGACATAATTTTTAGATTTTCTTTTCATATAGCTAGATTATAAAAAAGTCCTATTATCCCTTTTTCATTTTGAGAAGCACATACACCAGTTGAATGGATAAGCAATCGTTATTAAAATAAATTACTAACGGAAAAGACCAACTATATAAATGGGCGTACTATATAAAGATTATTCGATATACCGAATGCTATTTTGTATAATTTATGATGAACATGCGAAACGTCGCTTCTGTTCTACTGAACGTTACGAAAGCGGTAAAAAGAGAAGTATTAGGTGTAATATTTTTAATGTTATTATACCAGCGAACTGAGTAAATATTTTTACTTGAAATGTTATTTTTACGCAAAGCTCCACAATGGACCATCTGCGCTCTGTCGTCCGCGCGGAATCGAAACCCCGCTTGTTAGAGTTGTAAGTCTGTAAATCTATTGCTGGCCCACTGTGGGAGTCTTTTGGTTTTACCTGTATACATAAATAATTAGATTAAGAAATATTTAACAAAAATTCAAACCAATTTTTATGAATAACACGTGTGTTTATTTTTTATTTTTGCAGGTATACTTTTAATAATTAATTATTGTTACCTCTTTGTTATATTCTAACTTGTAAAATTCACTTCAATCTATTTAGTTGTGCGTGCATTGTCATCTCCAAAGAACAATGAAGTTGGCATTATCCAGCCAAATTATTGATCAAATCGAGTCTATTACTGCCATCTCGGATCATGTGCATCACGTGTCAGGAAGTTTCTTGGGCGGCACTATCTTCGCTTTGTACTTTCTAGTAATGTTGTGAGGTGAAATCTATATAGTTCTTATCATTATATGGCCGCGTGCTTATGAGGCATGAAGAATACATTTTGGTTGTATACGATGACTAATCTTTATCTTTCATCTCATCATTTCTTTTCCCTGTTATGATTGATTAGGGCGTTAACTAAGTTATGTCTATACGGATCCTTTTCAATAATAAGTCTTGATTTGCATATTCGGGTATATCATTATGAAATTCGCAGGATATCAGTCTAAAAGGGCAGGACTAACTGATAAATTTTGTGTTTGCATGTCGAGTTAGACTAAAGATAATGAAAAAACTAAATACAGTTATGGCAGTAAACGATTAGGAAATGTAGTTATACTATAACTGAACCAGGAAACTGGAAGTAACACATTTATGTAACCCAACTTATAGTATTGTTGTAAGCAATGTTGTGCTTATAACTGGGAAGCATAACTCACATTACGGCAAAGACAATGAAATTTTGTCATAGCTTTTAAGACAGGAAAGCAGAAAGTAATAATGTTATTGCGAAATATAATAGGAATTTACACAAGCTTATGTATATGAATCTTTTTAATATAGCTTAGATTGTATACATTTCCTTCCAGAAAAAATTCAGAAGTTTCTGTTTATCAAAGCAAACATTTAATGCAACCAATAAGCAATTAAATAAAATGTAATTAAACACCAATGTTGCAACATCCAAGTTGTCTTTTTTAGGTTCAGAAGTTTCTGTTTATCAAAGCATACATTTAATGCAACCAATAAGCAATTAAATAAAATGTAATTAAACAGCAATGTTGCAACACCATGATTCACAAAATACACGTTGATTTTGAAGTCATTTTACAATTTACTAAACCTGGAATATGGTAGTTAAAAACTTGGTTAACTATAGCCCTGAATTCTTTTTTTTTTTTTTTTTGGCAGACAAATCAAATATCGTTTGTTTGTTTTTTCAAGCAAGCTCTGAGCCTCCTGCGTCTTAAGTAACATTTGATTACTTACATCTAGATGGTAGCCTGTATATTTAAAGATTAATTAAAAACAGTTAGACATCAGTAAGGAGTAAATGGTCCAGGGATTAACAATAACTGACATTTAAGAAACAAATAGAGGAACAAACGCAGAAATAAAATGTAAATTAAGATTCCTTTTTCGAACATATAGTGAACCATCCTCTACTTACACAGATACCTCGGCAACTATCACACTAAAAAATGCCCGAAATAATTTTTCACCAGTGCATTTTCTGCCCAAGATCCATATTAGAAAACCGCTTTTCCTGTTAATGGTGTTTTAAAGCAGAAATCGGTCCATAACATGAGGAACTTTCATCATTGATTATATATAGAATAAAAACACACCTTCCTACTAAGACGTAAAAATGAGAAACATAACTAACGATTCCAATTGTTAATATATAATATATATATATATTTCATTACACTTATCTGGGTATACAGAAAACGTAATAACTTACGATTTTTAAAAAACTGATGTTAGATTATCTGAAAACGGAAATACAAAATTCACAAAAAGAGTATGCTTTATATTATATAAATAAACAGGCCTGTTTTGTTATGAAAGATCAAAGTTGGAATCCGACCTCCAACGAATTATTTTGTATAGGTATGTGATAAACATTTGGAAGTTTTATTCCTGGCATTTCTGGTTGTGACAGTTGCCGAGGTATTCGTGTTAGTTGAGTTTGTTACATTCAGTTCCCACCACTTTTACAAAGAAATACCACTCCATTGAATCTAATACGCCAGTAGGAAGCATCATATTGGACTAGTGGTAAAAGTATAACCTAACGAGATGACAGCCTTTATCGTAAGTCGGATTGATACCGTGTAAGTTAACAAACATACAATAAGTAAGTGTCGGAAATTGGTTAATGTTAGATTTAAGAAACGAAATATATATTTAAAATATAACCTAGAAGGACAGTAATGCTATTACAGTTTTTATAAATATATTTAAGAAAATAATCATAATTCATGATTGAACATCTCTAATTCAATTTAATTGTAAAAGTAAAAAACATACCCAATAAAAATTCGAAAACTTCTTATAAAGTATTTCAGAAAGTAAGTATTCGACGAAACCAAAATACCATTTGCAGGTCATGGGTTTGAATACCCACCGCCCAACATATTCGCCCTATCAGCCGTGGAGGAGGGGTTATAATGTGATGGTCAATCTCACTTTTCGTTTGTAAAATATTAAAATCCGGAATATAATGTTGATTTGAAAGCTATTTTACAATAAACCTTACTCAAGAATTAGCTTGGCACATATATGGGGCAAAGCAACTTGCCTTTTTGGGAAATTCGTATAATGAAAACTATGAAAGATGTCTACATTTGTTGAATAGAAACCCAATAATATGTATTATAATCACATATTTTGTATTGGTTTTACAATAAATACTATAATATCTTTAAATTATTACAGACCCTGCAAAAAAAAAAGGCTTCAGTATTTGGGTTGAAATTATTAAATTCTTTTTTTGTTGTCATCTATGATGTAAAATAGTTACTTGAATTGCAGAAACGAATTTTGTTTTACAAAACTGAAAAAAAAAAGAACAATTTCTAGTTTGAGAATTTTATTTTTTCTCTTCGTTGATTTTATATTAGTTATATAGTTTATATTTCTAGGTATATTCTCAATATAAGACAGCAATCGATCTGTGGAAATAAGAAGAAATAAAATAATATCAGTTAGAGCTGATAATTTGCACCTCAAATGATTTAATTATTTCCTAAAAAATGTTATTCTTGGACGCACCATATCATTTATAGTGCAACAACCCCCCCCCCCCAAGTTACCTTGTATGTTTCATATTAAAGAGGTTGTCGGCCTCTTTAGGCATCTGAGTGATATTAAAGTCATTTATCTTTTCTAGACTCGTACCATTATTATATAGTTTTATGAATAAAACATGACTGTTCATTGTTACACTATATTTTATGTGTGTGGGAAACTGTTAAACCTGTACACCAACAAGGGGGTCTGCGTCGTTCTGTTAATGCATTTTAACATTTATATTGTAGGACTCTTTTTGTTTTCTGCTGCAAGAAACTGCAACCATAGCTGCAACCATAAGTGTGTAATCCATAGTTATTTTGAATATATATATACTTGTATAAGCCCACGATTCATAAAAACTTTAAATATAGTTATGTAATAATTGGTTGCATAGCAATTAAGTAAATTTAGTAACTATTTGCGTTATGGAATACGCAAAATTTATATTGTGGTTTCTCATGAAAATAAAGTCATTCTGCAATAAAAAAGATAAACTATCCAAACCTTGAAAGTGTTTTTAACTCTGTTTTTTTTTAATTCCGTATGCAACCGCACAGCAAACATTACAGCTGCTTTGAGTAAACACAACATTTATGTGGAATCTCAAGGCAATCTATCATCGCAAATTGTTTAATAAGAAAACTGGAAATTTTACCAAAGTGTAATGACTAACACCATTTGAAACCTGTGTTGACGTCTTCAGTAATGAACTGCAAAATATCTTAAATGCATATTTACTTAAAAAAACAATTTAGAATAGTAATAATACACTATACTGTGTATAGTGTCAAAGCATATTAAACAAATAGTATTTTACTTTTATATTTCATATTTCTTGTAACTGAAACCGCTAATATTTTGTATTGTCTTGGGAGATACGTTTTTACTAGAAATATAAAACTCGTTGTAATTATAAGCTATATTTTGTTAATTGTATTATGCAAATTTTATTTCCATTGTCTTAATGAAAGTCATACACTCAAATAATGTGTTTAGTACATCGGAAACATCGAATTCAATTAAGAATATGCTTAGTTATCGTGACATAATTTCAAGGTAATTGGCATTAAATACGTGTATGATGAAGTAAGAAATACACAATACCATGTGTATCAGTTAAATGTGCGGACATATTTCTTCCTAGAAGACAATGTACAGCTGAACAAGATACCTGAAAGAGTCAAAGCTAGAGTCCTAGTTTAGTACTAATATTTTGTTCCATAAGTGTGACTTATTTTTTACATGTGTGATGAATGATACGCTAATCAATAATTTTCATCTAAAAATTACATTTATTGACTAGTAAGCAATATAATAACATCAGTAAAAAAGATATAGATGAAACTTGTTACCAAATAACTTAAAGGGAACGAAATAAAATGGGAAGAAGAACCCCTCGACTTATATGTGAGTAAAACAAGCTGCTAAGGATACATTCGGGCCGAGCATGGTCCAATGGTTGTAATGCCGATTGTAGATTTGAGGTTCCGAGGTTTGCGCCCCGCTACAACCCCCCGAAAAATCACTTTATGCAAGGCTGAGGTCATGGATCCATTATCAGGGTGTGAGTCAAATTTCACTATTCTGTCTGACAAGAGTAGGTCAACAGTTGGCGGAGGGTGATGTTGACTAACTCCCTTTCCACTAGTCTGTAACTTCAAAATTCAACAACAACAAAAAAGACAAGGATACAGTGACTGTGAATTGTGAAACGTAGGGAAAACCTATAGGCAGAAACACGCAATTAGCAAAAAACGATGGAATTATCAGCATAACAGGAAATTGACAGTCAACTATTTATAAGTATAATGAAGTACTTTTATTTTGGGGGAACATAATATTATATTAGCATAATGTGCTTCCATACACAAGCCAGTATAACCTTAACTCTTATTTGTGTTTAAAGTATCTGTTTTACGAGCAGAAGTTTAAAAGAAAAAGAAATATGTCCCACAGTTAAATTAGGTTGTCAAAATTTCTCTTCTTGAATGTGATATACCATAATTTGACTCTTTTATTCTGTTTTTATAGCGGTAAAGTATAGGGTTATCATAGCGTCCGGTGGACAGTGAAAAGTAATTGTTCGCGTCCGGTGGACAGTGAAAAGTAATTGTTCGTGTTTATATCGTGAGAGCAGTTCATGGAAGATATGTATCCTGTAGGTTCAGCCTATATGTCTTACGTATGAAATGTTATTGTTAAGTGCTGCTTTCTCCGTAAGAAATTCCTTCTCCAGTACTAACTACAGTTTATCTGACTTCCGCTATAATCGCAACGGGCATTTTGAGGCGACCATTATTAGTTGCATTAACAACCGATCTTTTGAATTCAATTTTTTATCAGCTTCTCATATGCCTCATTGCGTGGGTCTGCTTTCATGTTGAGAGGATGTAATGAAGCACCTGTGTTATTGGCATTGTTATAGTAATGCGTTAGAAAGCAATTCTAATGTTCAAAGATAACCTGACCATAGCCATTACTACGGACAGAACGCTGACTTTAAACATCCGGGTACGCAAATTATGTAATGATCAGCGCCTCCTTATAGCACTTATACTTGTCAATGGTGTCGTCTTTCCCAAAGTCTCTGCAGTTTGTCAACCAAATATTATAGTGCTCTGATAATTAAGTTTTGAGTTATGTACGTTCGAATAGACCAGAAAAAATTCATTCCTACACACACTATTTGCAATCTTGATATTCTTACAAGTGATGAATTAACTTCAGTTTGTTGTTGGAAATTTGTTATGCATGTTCAACTTCTTAATGTAAAGCTACACAACCGGCTATCGGCACTCTGTCCATCTTGGAGAATCGAGCTCCGGATTTTAGTGTTATATGTCCGCTGATTTACCAGAGGTCTTAACTGGAAACTACAAACATAATAAAATATATCTAATGTAATAATAAGACTTTTTTAGTGGAAGCTTTATCTCAACAGATTCAAGAAACATTTATCTTAGAAATAATAATGTTTTTATTTCATTAATACCCCCCAGTGGCACAGCGGCATATCTGCGAACTTACAACTCTAGAATCCGGGTTTCGATTCCCGCAGTGGGCAGAGCACAGATAACCCATTGTGTAGCTTTGTGCTTAATTACAAACAAATAAACAAATTCATTTCATTAAATTGTAGCTATTGTACTGTCTTCTATTTATCCGATTCTAGTTTCCCCCAATCTTGTGTCACACAGTACTGGTTTAATAAACGTACTATTTAAACACGCTTGATTGTATTGCTAACAAGGATTCGTATTATGTCTGAAAACTCATTTCACTACTCTATGTATGGCATGACATACTCCAATATTTTGAGTGATTAATTCAAAAATATAGAAGTTTGTTTATAGCTATTATTGGTGAAAAGTACGTATTAAAACTTTAATAACTATTATTTTCATTATATATAATACCTATTAATATTATGACTCGTCAGTAATAACAAACTGTAGTTTACCGAAAAAGTAAAATAATTTTCGTATGGTTTGTTTCTTTTGGAAGTTTTGCTTGAGAAGAGTAATGATTACTTTATAATGTTTCCTGACTCTATTTTACATTGTTCTGCCTAGGTATACTTCATTCTCGACTATTGTTTGTATTTTACATTGTTCTGCCTAGGTATACTTCATTCTCGACTATTGTTTGAGATTTCCTGTGGATCAGAAGGTTGAGTTTAGCGTGATGTAAAATATAATATTCTACCTTAAGAAGGCCTCAGTACTGAGACTGAAACGTTGTTTTAAAACCGCTCACGGGTATTGCTGTCAATATAAACTTGCTTGAGCAGGTTCAACAACTTAAAAATACCAAAGATTGGTGTGTACTGCTGAAAACGTAAGTCACTTGATTTGTACGGCTAAACATGGTATATTGAACAAACAATTAAATTGTCATCCCTGCCAACTTCATTACTTAATTACTAATACTTCCTTAGTCTATCTAAATTGCCACAAATGTAGAAGTCAAAAATCTTGTCATATACGAAGGGATAATAAGAATGTCTAAGCAAATCTGAAAACACTGTAAAAAGCTGCATACCTTTTGCAAATTAACAAAACGTAACTTTTGAAATCAAGTAAAAGAATGCTTCAAGTTTACTGGTGTTGGTTTTGAATGAAATACAAGTAAGCAATGAAATTTTATTTATTTATTTGTTTAACAGCAATCTGAGTTATTTGTATAACTTCTAGTTTTGTCTCAATTAAAATGTTTTTTTCTCTGGGTTTTCGATAAACGACTTAAACATGACGCCATGATTGTAAATGAAATTATCCTGCAACGTTTCTCCGTAGGGATTGAGAAGACTAAGACAAGTGATAGTGCTGAAAATTGTTAATTAAAGTCTTAGTTTTAAATTGAACGGTATATTACTCATTGCCGAATCTTCATACTATTTACAATCTGATATCTAACACTAAATATGGAGAAGAATGTTACAAGCAATAAGTAATGGCGATTTTATAAATTATTTTGAGCGTCTTGTTTATTTGCAGACATTACTCCTTCAGTACTGTATTTAATGTGTATTAAAATATTCTTTATTCAGATAAACTAACTTAATGAAATACATATTTGTAGATGTGAAATACCACCGACTGTATTAACAATAGCAAAACGTGATATACGTATAACACTGTATCATAAAAGCCTATGTGAGTGCCTAATAACGTTAGGCTCAGTCGATAAAGCTTCTTTTTTTACATTATCTACGTATATATTTCATTATGTAATAGAACATTATAAACAAAATTACTCGTTGTTGCGTACAGATCGTTTCCTGCCGGTCATTACAAACTTTGTAGTGCCTATACATAACTTGTAACTGTGATCAATGACTAGTGAGATATGCCTTGTGACATGTACATTTAGATAATTCACAATATTGATATTTTGAACTTTTTGTAAAGTACTTTAAACAAAACTCTTTCTTTAAGTCGTCTAACGTCTGCTAGATTATCAGTCATAAAAAGAATATTAAGTTCGATGTATCTTGCATATGTTTATAATGGTATACAATAACATTTAAAGTACAAATCTTAAGGCTTTGCTTTTCACAGAAGCATTTTTTAAATAAGCTTGATAACATAACAACGAATTTGAGATATAACTATATTTACGAATATTGATAGTGAAACTACAAATGAACCCAGTGGCACAGCGGTATGTCTGCGGACTTACAACGCTAGAACCCGTGGTGGACAGAGTACAGATAGTCCATTGTGTAGCTTTGTGCTTAATTACAAACAAACAAACTACAAATGTATATGCCATATACATATATATACTCATCAATGTGTATATTTTATGGCTGATATAAACACCATGTTATTTGCAATACTCAATTAGAGTTACTTATATGATAAAAAAGCGCGTTAGAATATACTTTGAGAGTCTCTATTAACTTGTTTATTCAATGAATTAGTTAATAAGGTTAACACTTGATTATTATAATTATAATTATCATCTAACTGATAATGTATTTCAATTGTAACAAAGATATTTGAAAGTTAAAGCTAATTATTTAGATTTTAACATCAAGATACGAACTTTATTGACCGCCAGTTTTGTAAACTTTAGTTCACAGAAAAGGCACTGTAAAGTTCACAGACCCTACTAACGTAATAATGAAACGCCACTATTCCAACTCAAAAAAGCAAAATGTAATTTCATCCATTTTCAAAACTTTAGGCATGTTAAAACTGAAATGTAATATGTGCTGAATAAGAGGAATAAGAAATACTAACTTACACTATAGTCTGTTTACAAACAAGTTGTTTTCTTCAAGCATTAAAAGACGATGACTATTTTAACATTAAAAAATATATATTTATTGGATAGGCTTAGCTTTTAATTTTTGTTTTCTAGCTACATAAGCTAACATATTTGCACACACATTTCCATCTGATTATGATCGATGTTAATATATATATATATGCCGGAGTATAAAGAGCATGTCGATGTAATCTGAACTTTATATAACGTCTACAGGCGTTAAGGCTTCAATGCGTGAGGCTTATCGAGTGATGGAGTTGGACGTTGCCTTGGCAACTGCAATCTAGTCGGGTAAACACGATTTGTGCTCAGCCGCCTACTGCGCTTAAACAGCCTTGCAGGTTTCTAGTTCATGAAATCCAATATCCGTACGATGTCTGTTAGTTAGCCCTTTGAACACGCTCGGTCTTCAGTCTGTAACTTTGACAATCGTATTCTAGGCCAGAACGTGAGTGACATACCTAATCTTACCCTAGATGGGTTGAGATATGTTGTTGCTGAATCTTATTGTTTACTGAACGAAAGGTTGCACTGAATAAGGATTGACTCAAGAGCATTTTTCGTTTGGGTGAGAGGTAACGAGAAGCAGTGAACGTCTATATAAAGATATATCTTACAGAATAGAAGCATTAAAAGTCACGATATTACCACAGCTACTGGAACGTTCTATTTGTCCAACGAAATTTAAACACAGAAGTGAATCACAGCACTTTGCTGCATACCTGCATAGTAAGTTTTACTTTTGACAATTTTTTAAATTATTTTTTCCTTAATGACGAAAAAAAAATCAACCATTTGGTTTTGGATTCAAAATTGCAGATATATGTTGAAAGTCTGCGAGAAATTTTTATGATATCTGCCGAAGTTTGCTATTTTACTAAATCATCCTTTGAACAAAGCAGTTCTCCACTGTCAAAACAGATGCGAGTCTTGAAACAGCTTCAATATTTGAATAACTAAACGAAGTGATTAAGCCAAAAACAGCTAACATATCACTCAAAAAACACCAATATTATTTTACTTTTACATTAAATATTTGATAGCAGAAACTGTAACTGAAATAAAAATACTGAAGATGTTTAAAATATTATGATTATTTGAATTACATAATTTCTCCTAAATGCGCCATGTGGCTCTCAGCCTCTTTAAATAACGAATTTAAATTTTACTTGCGTTGTCAGCCTATGTGTTACATAAGGTGCTGTTCAGGTTGAAAATAGTAACGACTAATTTAGATCTTTTTAAAAAAATTCGATGAATACTTTACACATTTTCTTGAATATTTTTGGTGAAGATTATATTCATAAGAACGTATAAGTGAGTGATTTTTGAAACAACTTAAGTTTGTTTCTTTCTTTGCTGAAATTTGTACCAAGTTACACGAGGGCTATCTGAGCTAGACAACCTTAATTTTGAAGTGATAGACTAGAGAGAGAGAGATGGCTACTTTCTACCAACGAATAGTGGGATGATCGTTATATGCCCTAAGTCTGAAAAGGAGAGAATGTTAGGTGACAGGAAACAACTTAAATACAAAACAGACTTATCTTCTTATGAGACAAACCACGATAACTATATTTATACGATACAGCACGAATGTTTTCAAAAGCTTCTGCAAATTCCGAAATATACTTCAACATTAAAGAAGAAATTGTGATATACTTAAACATAGTAGGACGCGTTTTGAAATCTAGCAACTCGAAGGCTTAAATTATCGTAAAAATAATCACTATTACCTATTCCTTTTGCTAACTAAACATAATATCAAAGCAGGAAATGTCATCAAAACATTTTGTTTTGTTTTCCAATCTCATTGTCCTTTATGTGTATTGCTTCGATGCTTTAGTGGTATTTTTGTGTTATTAATATACTATAGTTGTGTTATACTCACTCGTCGTTTTACGTTTTTATGTTCACCAACTTTATTTATTTATTTATTTTGTACGTGTTAGTTTGAGGAATCGATTCATACCAACTTCAACATAACAAATTGCCCTTTAATAATGGCAATAAATAACACATAGGTTTAGAAATAGGTTTTTAGTTTCTTACTTACAATATATTACTTTCTCCCTGCGCCTCTCTCTCGGTTTATCGGTTTGTCTCTCACATTTGACCTGGTCTTCCTTCTTTCTCTTCTTTCATTGAACTCCTGTATTTATATCACTTTATCAACCACATGCAAAAATGGTGATCCCCTTGTTTCACATGTTACATCATTTTCCAGTATACCTAATTATAAGGTTGAATATAAATAGGGGCTTCTCTAGTTGTTATACTGACTAAATTTATAAAGGCGACTGCTATTGCCGCTCACTCCAATTATTTGTTAATAATTTAGAATATTGTAATACTCTAATTCTCCAGAGACTGATCAGAGAATGGGCACTATATTATACTCAATCAAGTTCAAACTATGTTACCTTACACCTCACATAATAAAATAATGATATACTCTGACACTAAAATGACTTTTGGTATCAAAAATATTAAACAATATAGATTAATTCTTTGTTTGTTGTTAAACATGAAGATATACAATGGGCTATTTGTGCTGCGCCCATCAAGAAAACTAGCATGTGAATCATATGCAAGGATTTTGTAATTTGCTTTTTTTGGGTATGGGAAAGTAAACAGAAGAAATGTTTTGCAAGATAATCAGAGGATATTAACAGAGGTGGAAGTTTAACAGAAATAAACTAAAATAGATAGATGAAAATCTACTATAAGGAAAAAGAACAATTCATAGATAGAGAAAAAAATAACATGTTTATAGACTGGAAAGAATGACATAGTTGGGTAAAGAAAACAGCACTTCAGAATGTTTTTTTTAGTAATGGATAGAGAAGAAAGAAAGAATAATGACTAGGTGTGAAGGAAACGAAATATAAAGGGCAACAGGTGAAGAAATATAAGGAGTAACAAGTAAAGAAATATAAGGGGCGACAGGTAACTAAATATAAGAGGTAACAAGTAAAGAAATATAAGGGGCGACAGGTAAATAAATATAAGAGGTAACAGGTAAAGAAATACAAGGGGCAACAAGTAAAAAATATAAGGGGCGACAGGTAAATAAATATAAGGGCAACAAGTAAAAAATATAAGGGGCGACAGATAAAGAAATATAAGGGCGACAGGTAATGAATTATAAAGGGCAACAGGTTGAAAAATATAAGGGGCAAGAGGTAAAGAAATATAAGAGGCAACAGGTAAAGAAATATAAGGGGCAACAGGTAAAGAAATATAAAGGGCGACAGGGAAAAAGTGACGAAAGAAGATGAATTAGGAATGAAAAAGTAGTAATTTTCTTGAAGAAGTAACAGAGATTAGATTTATGTACCCCACGAAAACCTTCAAGTTACAGCATGTGGACCAACTAGAACTGGATGAGGAAGATGATTTTAGGATTAAAGGAAAATTAAATCCAAAAATCATTTAAGTTTTTGCTTGCTTTATGTAGGATTAATTATAATTACTGTGTTTTTTTAGCGAATAATATTGAGACTAAAATGAAATTTAATCTCATACGTTGATAGCATTCATGCACTTCTATCACACTATATTCTCTAAACGAAAATTTTTATCGCGCCTGTCGTTGCTTCTGAAAGTTTTGCAGCTCAACAGGCTTGATAAACTCTAATATCGGGAGAAAAGCCTTGTTAATAGTGGCGTACGTAAATATCTTTACGTTATAAATCACTCTTATTACTGGAAATAATTATTGAGCTAATTAAGAGTGATGTGTTAAAAATTAATATATTTTCTGTTATGAAGCTTTATATCATTAGTTAGTCTGAAAAAGGAACATGACTCGCATACCGCTTCAACTAAGACTTACTATTAGAAACCTTAATTGTTTTATTAAATAACTTCCTAAAAAAGTACATTTTGCATCATTAATCAGATTCCATTGCATTTCTCAATCTTTCAATTTGTAGTTTCTACCAAAAACATGAAAGTTTTGTATCCCCCTCCGTCGCTCAGCATTAAGTCAATGGGCTCACGACGTTAAATTTTGAGTTTTGATACTCGCGGTAGGCAGCGCTCAGATATTCATGTTTTCTTTAGTTAATGACTCAACTCAACTCATTTCTCTGTCGATGACTAGCATATTCACAGTAATTTTCTAAAAATGTTGTTGATATTTATTCTGGCTTGTCATATTAACTACCAATGTACCATTGTCACCTTTAAATTTCGAAAATGTCAAAGTTACTAAATAATTTTTTACTCTAACCTTCCTACTTCAGTTCTTACCGTAGAGTAAAGAGTAAAAACATTGTTCCTAAACTTAGTTGAAACACTTTTAACACTAAAACACTATTGTAGCCTTTGCTGGTTTTTAAGCTTTCGTATTGAATGTTAAGCCTTGTCAGTGATACACGGAATAGAGAAATTGTAATTAAAATATGATTATACATTTCCTCGGAAACTCGAACTGGACTATTAAGTGTTATGTTTAAAATAAACAGTTGTCTTATTGTACTGCATTATAACTCTGGATAATCGTAAAAATATCATTAAAACATATAATGAACCTAACATACAAAAACATTGCTTGCAGTAAAATAATGTACTTAACATTATTACCGTTTCAAATTCTTTCAAAACTTATACTAACGTAAGGTGTAACAAAAAAGTAAAATTATTATATTCAAGCTCCTTTCTATTGAAGTTTATTTCGTTTACGTGTTATAATTTTCGTCGATGACAGTTTTAGTAAAGTAAACATATAATTCTTTCCATTGAACTCTTTTATTTGTATTTTATTATCATTGTCATTAATCTATTCAGATGTGTTTACGGTTGTCTTGATTTCAACTCAATCATACACTATAAAAATTGGAGAGTGCGATTTCAGTTTTGTAACTGTTAAACATCAATGCACGTAAACAGAAAGTTTAGAGCTAGTTTTATTCTAGAATTATAAACGATGATCATTCGGTGATGTCTACTGATCTAACTTTCGCAACAGAATAATGGCATTAGCCTTGTAACCTCCGTTCTAACATACTCCATGAAGTTTGCTGCCTAACAAGCTCTAACTTCATGAATAATTCAAAACATTTCACATGATTTATGAGATGTAAGACAGTTTGTTTGCACTCACTGTCTCTATTGCAAGCTTAATGGAACTTTCTGTGTCATGACTTATACGTTTGTGCGTGTGTGTTTATGTGTGATTTAAAATGATCAATGACTATCGAATGACTAGCCACCCTCTCCACAATGAGCGAGTTGTTCCAAGAGATTATTTTCATGTTAAAACTCCAGATGTTCTTATTTATATATATGTTCTACGCAGATGCATGCATTTTACTTTTCAAATTGCAACTAATGTTGTAAACATAGGTGTGAGAAGAGCATCTTTGGTTCGGATATTTCAGAAACCAAATGTGAACTTACACACTCTGTGTTTTATTCCTTTTTTTATTTATGATTATCTTATTAAATTTTCATTAAAATTTATACATTGTTGTTGCAAGGAAATGTTTTAAAATGCAATTAAAATTGTACTTAAAATTATAGTAATTATAGAAATGTTCATATAATAATAGATTAGCACCAAATCAAGCGATAATTTACGAAACGTTTTTGTGTAATTTTAATAAAACCGTGGAGTATGAGTCTTTTGTGACCTATTAAGTATTGAGATATACTCTTGTATCAGAATTAGTCACCATACGTTATTACGTGTTTAACATTCGATTCGTAATAATTCATAATAAATTTTAATTTAGGTATTATATATCATGATTTTTTCTTATGATATAGAACACTTAATACACTTAATATGATCATACCATTACTCTTTCTACAGTTTTTATTATGATATAGAACACTTAATACACTTAATATGATCATACCATTACTTTTCTAAATTTATTTTTATGATATAGAACACTTAATACACTTGATGATCATACCATTACTTTTTCTACAGTTTTATTCCTATGATATAGAACACTTAATGCACTTTATGATCATACCAGAACTTTTCTACAGTTTTACTTATGATATAGAACACTTAATACACTTTATGATCATACCATTACTTTTCTAAATTTTTTTTATGATATAGAACACTTAATACACTTGATGATCATACCATTACTTTTCTACAGTTTTATTCTTATGATATAGAACACTTAATGCACTTGATGATCATACCATGATGAGTTTCAAAAGTTTGATAAAAAAAATCTCTAAGGTTCAGAAATTTCTGAGAATATGTTAATACCACTTGTTACAAATTGTTACAAAGCTGTTGGTTTTTTGTGCGTAGGGAGTAGACAAATACAATACTTAAATATAATGATAGAAGGATGTTGTATTAGAACCAAGATAACGTAATAGTTATTTAACAACCCTAAACGTTGACCTATTGAAAATAGTGTTAAATTCCTTTATAAACTATTAATACTGTGTTATCGAAAAACAGAAACGTGTTAGATAACAAAAACTATATACTGAAAGTTAAAAGTTATTATACAAGAAATAAGGCATAGGTGAAATACTTGTCATCCTGTAAACCCGTGTTGGGTTAGTAAAAATGATGTGGCTTGAGTTATTAGGTTATTCTCAGTTTTACTGTGATGTTTTATAACACGTACATTACTACAAAGAAGTGGTCACCATGTTTATCCCCACCAGTCAGACATTTTATTTAAATGTCTGATTTTTGTTATTATCATAACGTTAGAAAATAATAAGTAAGGTTATTACGTCAATAAAGAAAAAGTTAAAGTTAAAAGAACAGATAAAATTGCCATAAGATCTGTGGTTTGGGGACATCAATTTTGTCTCACAGGAGAGTATGTAGAGTATGTTTAGGATTCTACTATCCATATTACTAGGAGTTCGAGTTGAAAAGTCAAAACAATATACTTAGTCTATAATTATACACAGAATGTACTATTTCTTTATCTATGTTGAATCTTTGAATGTTTCTGAAATAAGTGATACAGTAAATATTTCATAGTTATTGAAGATATCTCAATTTCTATTCAATAAGTGTTATAAGAAATTTTATATAAAACAAATTTTCTGATTGGACTACACGCAGGCTGTATGATAAAAAAAGGTTGGTACAATTCTAAGACAGCTACACACGACTTGGCTAAGAGAAATGTAGCGGTACTGTTTTCATATACTGAGTACATACAGTATATGTACAATTGGTTG
>NW_013666247.1:100864-104431 GCF_000517525.1 Limulus polyphemus
ACTTGGCTAAGAGAAATGTAGCGGTACTGTTTTCATACTGAGTACATACAATTGGTTTGTACAATTCTAAGACAGCTACACACGACTTGGCTAAGAGAAATGTAGCGGTACTGTTTTCATACTGAGTACATACAATTGGTTTGTACAATTCTGAGACAGCTACACACGGCTTGGCTAAGAGAAATGTAGCGGTACTGTTTTCATATACTGAGTACATACAAAAATTATCTCAAAACGTACACTTGTCTAATTCACAATTCTGCTGTTACAGAAAATTATAAATGCATTTACTTGTGTTAATGCTTAGAAATTCTAAATCTGTTGAACAGTTTGAATAAGAAGGATATACTGTTATTACTCTTCATGACAAAGGCCATTGACTTTTTAAGACTGATGCTGCCTCATGTATTGCTATATTCATGTTAGGTCTAAAATGTTTAATCAGGTATTATCAAGTAACTTACACGTGACTAGAAAACGTTAAAATGTCTTATTTTCGGCGCATACACACTCAATTTCAATCTGTGTTTTATTATATTTTCGATATGTATATACGATCACAATTTGCAATTCTTGGTTTTGAAGCGAAAAATCGTGCATTGTTATTTTCCCCAAAGTGTCTTTCATGCACTCAAGTAAATGTTCTGGCTCTAGCTGCTTATCGAGGCTTACCACTTTTTAACAGCTTGCTAGCAGTCTTATTTTGACCTAGGATCAACTTTAGCCACTTTACAATTATATTCATTAAGTTCTCCCAAAGCCTGTATAAAGTTTCTTGTCTGGAAATCTATATGATACCACTTGTATATCATTCATCAGCAAAGAATGTGCCACTTGTTCATCTATATATTTACTTTTTAGATGGCAGCTTTTAAAATTACTGCTGATAAATAAAATCGTTGTTTTATGGATTGGGTAAAATTGCGTAAACGCCAGAATAACATTATGTAATGTGTATTACTAGAACCCCTTGTTAAGGTAATCAGTGATCATAAATTTTGAATTCAGTAAGCAGTAGGTTTTATTTGTCGATTTGATTATATGTTTCTCTTTCAGTATGGAATATTGTTTTGTTACAGGTCTGGACTATATACTCATTGGTGTGTTGACTTTAATCGATTGCATCTTTTTGAATATCTTGTTTGTCTGCGTCTTGTGTCACAAGGTTGTTTTATTTTATCAAATATTTTCCTTTAGAATATCAATTGTTTCCATTTTGGGAAGACGTTACTTGATTCTCATAATTTTTTTGTCACTTGATTGTTTTTGTTGCTCATTTTTAGCCAAAGACCTTGTCCCTTTTTAAGTTTGCACTTTCTTCGTGTTTAAATAATTCAGTACATAGCATCAAATTCCATTGATTTTGCTCTCCCAATGACTCAGCAGTAAGTATAAAATCTTATAACGTTAATAATCGGATTTCAACACATATGATAGGCACAGCACAGATAGCCCATTGTGTAGCTTTGTGCTGAACAAACTCTTAATAATGAAAAAGTATGGATGTGATAGCTTAATTATTCTTTAAAATTCAGTAGAAGCATATTCCAGGTTTGATTCCATTTTGTCGGATGCATACATTCTTTAATACAATAAATTTTGCTTTCCATATTTTACCAACCAACTTGTTTTTAATAGTGATTGTTTTATTTGATTTTCTAAGCACCACAAATATAATGGCCTCGGAGGAGTATTATTTCCAGAATCATTTCTTGCCAAATTGTATTCTTGTTCATTTTTGGTACTAACAAACTTCATTGAAAGGATAAATATGGAATAAAAAATGTGCCTTGATTGTTTTCCTTGTAAGCTGACCAGATAAATAGTCGCGTGCTGAACTTTATCCAGTGCTGTCCTCATGACCATGTTTACCACATTTAATCCACTTATATACACATACCTTTGACTTTAATCACTATTTCTTGTTGATCACCGATGCACACAAGAAGTAAATGTGATAACCTTTACTTTCTTTGTCTTTGATGTCTTATTATATTGTTTCTACCTGCTTCAAACACACGAATGTTTCTTTAATACATAGAAACATATATGATCATTTGACTTGTGATTTGTGATGTGATTAGGTTTGTCTATAAAATAAACATTCATAGTCCATCGTGCGATCTTTGAAACTTACAAATGCAACTATTACTTAAAGTTATTTTGAAACATTATAACCCAAATTACTGAAATTAAGAATTCAATATTCAGTGGAACTTTATGTTTCATACAAGGCTTGTTGGGGAATAATATATTATGAGTTCCCAATGTCTATTTGAGAGTCATATTTGCCATCAATTCCTTGAGCTTCAATACCGTATACAACATACTTGTATGGCCCCGCGATCCCACCTGTCTACGTATATAGCTACTGAATGGAGAGATCACAACAATCGAGCCAATGTACATGTGTTCGCTTGGTAGTCTATCAAGATTCTGTTTGTGTGTACAGTTTACAAAGTAGCTGTCAATAATAACATGAGTCACTTTTCGATCTTTCCTTGATTTGACTTTATAAGACAAATATAGACATTAATCTCGAGTTAACTTGTTTTAAGAACACATTTATGTTGTTTGAAATTGTATTCTTCTGTCTCGTACAGCTTCTTTCCATTACATCATTCATATACGATTTTGTTGTTGAATTTCCTCCCTACCAGTTGCTTTATGGTAGCATGCACTCCTAGTACACAATAATTACCACTCCTTCTAATATTCAATTGCGTTGATTAGATAAGACAAGCACTCCTTTGTCTAATTTGTAGTTTTACATCGTAAAAAGTGGCGTATTCTTAGTAAAATAGCCTAGGGACTTGTAATTTTTAAAAAATTAATATAGATATTTTAAGGAAAAATAATTTCTATACTACATAAACAAACACTTTGTAGGTCTCAGTACTGCTATTTGAAAAAAAGTCTAATACACTGAACGTTTTCCTATAAGTTTCCAATTTACCGAAGTTAGACTCCTCTAAAAAAAACCTTTAAATATTAAACAGATTAAAAACAAACAAACTGTTCACTCTTCCAGACCTGACAGAAAAACGCTTTCTTTAGTTGACTTTGTATCCAAGATAAAATTATTTCATCCATGCTAATCATATGCATATGTGACAGTTGGCAAACTTTGAGTACGAAAACGAAACATTATTACAATATTTTTTCATACACTTGAGCAACATTAGAACGACGTTTAGATAGAGGAAATCAACTGCTTGCGCTGTGATCGTTTTTTAAAAATCCGATGAGATAAATAGAAATATATTAAAAATTAAACTAAGGTGATGAGTGAAAATTATAATTATTTATTTGGAAATCAATATTTATTACAATAACACATCTTTTAAATACCTGTTTTCCTTTATTAAAAAAGAAATGTATGGTATTTATGGTTCCTTTACTTTAATAATATTCTCTCAATTCATTGAGGTGGAAGGTATAAACTCTGGAATGTTTGGTTGAGAACATGGGAGTGCACAAAGACTATGAGAATATCTGTGTCAGTGTAAACTACGTATACCTGATGATAACAAAACCTTGTCAAAACGTTGTACATTGGCTGTTATC
>NW_013666247.1:105208-106925 GCF_000517525.1 Limulus polyphemus
GTATATATATATGTATATTTATCTGTGTCCGTGTAAACTACTTATACTTGATGATAACAAAACCTTGCCAAAACGTTGTACATTGGCTGTTATCTTTAACTTATTTTAAAGTTTTTCTTCATTACCTCTTTGTTCTATACTGTATATATATATGTATATTTATCTGTGTCCGTGTAAACTACTTATACTTGATGATAACAAAACCTTGCCAAAACGTTGTACATTTGCTGTTATTTTTAACTTGTATTAAAGTTTTTCTTCATTACCCGTCTCCAAGCATTACAATGAGTATTTGAAATCTAGATAACAATTATTTGAATATAAAAGATAATGATACATCTGAGAAGAATATGTAATTATTAAAGATTCTCAAACGATGGTATTAAACACTTTCATAAATTTCAAATAACTCTAACACTAATCGTTTGCCTCATATTATGAATAAATTACCACCTCGCTAAGAAATCGTTTTACAATCTGAGATTACAGAAAATTTTATTGAACCTAATTAAGATAAATTGCTATATAATTAAAACAAAACGAGTTATCAAACTACATATACGTTTACTTGCTATTGACAATCTTTTTGAAGTGTTGTAGATTATTAGAATCTACCATAAAACAAAATACTCTTCAACAAAAGACATGTAACTTGTGACGAAAATGATTTACTATAGTTATGATATTGCGTTTCATTTTCAAACTATCACACTACTACATCATATGATAGCTTCCTAGCTTTCTATTATATTTCATCATATATTATAATAAGTTTTTGAATCAATCAAAGTGTTGATGAGACGAGTACTTTTGTTTTAACTTCTCTCAGTATTTCTATCACGAAACAGACGAGGATATTATATTTAATAAGAACATATTTTGTATACCAATTGGCAGTATATTTGACAACGTATAACAAACTGTTCTGTAATGGGAATATTTTTGCTCTTATTTGAGTTGCAGAATAACATTATTAATATATCATTCATAATAAAAGTTATTCTATTTGTCTTAAAAGAAAGATCTTATTAGCAAGTTAATAATAATAAGCTACATTGACTATGAAGAAGCATCGAAAACAAGAAATTGTAGCTGATAAAAATAACATATAGTTTGTGTACACTTAACATTTTAGAAAACATAGCTGCTAAAAGATAGTGAAAGAATGAAAGTTATCAGTACATTGCATGGAGTATCATTTAGCTTTGGTGTGAAACATTATTCCAAAATTGATTTCTTAAGTCAAAAGAGTACTCTTGTAGTCATGGCGAAATGTGGATGAATGTTTTATATTGTAAAGATAACAGATGGCACTGTATTGCGATAACAATGGTGTTAATAACAAGGCGAACTATATTTCAAATAAGTCAGCTATTCTGTATCTCTTTTATTTGTACATATCTACTGAGTCTGTCAAACTGAATGGGTTGAATGCTTCTCCAGGGTTTTGCAACTCTCCAAAACTTCATTTTATAAGCAATATATTTGTAAGCCTGATAGGAAAATCTTAAAAAAGACTTGTATTTATCAGATACAGTGTATTTCTATGAAGGATCTGGTTTCTGGTTTTTATCAAAATATAATGCTTTTTACCAGAGCATATGAATTTAATATTAAAAGATAAATTCGTTATTTTAAGCAGTAGTTATGCGAAAGTGAGGACATATTCTTGTAGGTGCAATTTTTAGAGTTAAATTATTATTTTTAAAATGTTTTG
>NW_013666247.1:107925-118959 GCF_000517525.1 Limulus polyphemus
ACTAGAGGGAAAGCAGCTAGTCCACCAAATCTTAGGCTACTCTTTTACCAACGAATTCACCGTCACTTTATAACGCCCCCACGGCTGAAAGAGCGAGCATGTTTGGTGTGACGGGGATTCGAACCCGCGACCCGCAGATTGCGATTCGAACGCCCTAACCACCTGGCCATGCCGGAACTTTTTAAAATGACTTTTCTTTCTTAAATAATTTCGGTTAACGAAAGAAAATATGCAAGTCACGGTGCAATGGATAAAATAGTTTACATTCAATAACACAGTACTTGTCTGAAAGTTTACAAAGCCCCCTAGCTTTCGCATGCAAAAACATTATATATTTTCTTTTTATTCAGTATGATACGTTTAATTCTTGTAGTTTGCCTTGTGCGCCTTTTTGCCAGAACATTTAAATATCAATTAATTGAAGTATTCCTATTCCCTAGTTAAGCCTAAATTTTAATGATATTGCTCTTCTTCAGTAGTCAATAGACTCTAACTCTTCTCTAATTCAATTGAAATACATAGCAACAAAGTTCATTGGATTATAAGGAATACAGTGCTTACGTCTTCAAAGACGATAATCTCATTTTCTTTTAAGTGACGTTATTAGATTTTCCCACGTTCTCTACGGTTATAATGAAAGAGTGACAACGTTCTTCCTCCTCATTTCTTCAACAAGGAAGACTTTCTTCAATTCTTAGAGACAAGATGTACGTTTCATAAATTTGAGCATGATTTATAAATTAGTGTTGAAATATTTTAGAATATGTAAAGTACACTTGTCAATGATCCTATTGTTTTATAGAAATATTTCATCTTAAGCATTAATCCATGCACTTTTCATTTTGTTTCATTAGATGTCTTTTCTCATGCACATCTATATTTAATTAGCTTAAGTAATATAATATGAGGATCAGCTTGACTTTTAACCTTTTAAACAAACTTAGATTACAATATAACGATGAACATTTTTACTATAACTTTAAGGAATAAATTAAAATATTTTTTTATATTCTTTGATACATTCTTATATTTCTTTGATTTTATAAGATTACAAGCGCCTCTTCATATTAAGAGTTTATATCTGATTTTAATTTATCACTTAGATCATAACTGAATTATATATTAAATGGACCCGGCATGGCCAGGTGGTTAGAGAGCTCGACTCGCAATCTGAGAGTCGCGGGTTCGAATTCCCGTCCACTAAGCATGCTCGCCCTTTCAGCCGTGGAGGTGTTATAATGTGACGGTCAATCCCACTATTCGTTGGTAAAAGAGTAGCCCAAGAGTTGGCGGTGGGTAATGATGACTAGATGCCTTCCCTCTAGTCTTTCGCTGCTAAATTAGGGACAGCTGGTGCAAATAGCCCTAGTGTAGCTTTGCGCAAAATTCCAAACAAACCAAACCAATGTAATATGAAAAGCGTAACACATTGTAACAAATAACACAGTAAACAATCAAATTGAACAAATAAAAACAATGATTCAAATAGATTACACCTCCTCGGTTATTAATCTAGGCGTGTCATACAGGTAGATAGGTATATATATATGGAAATGTGGAAACAAGTTTTTTATAAACACGTAAGATAAAGTGTAATCTACTTGAATTATTGAGATAAGGTGTGATATATTTGAATCATTGTGATAAGGTGTAATCTACGTGAATCCTTCCGATAAGGTGTAATCTACGTGAGTCGTTTCGATAAGGTGTAATCTACTTGAATCATTCCGATAAGGTGTAATCTACGTGAATCCTTCCGATAAGGTGTAATCTATGTGAATCATTTCGATAAGGTGTAATCTACGTGAATCATTTCCACAGTGTATTAGATTACTTGCATTGCACAAGAGCCAGTAGAGTATGTAATAACAGCAAAGATTGTTCTTTTTAGCGCAAAGCCACACATTGGACTGTCTGCGCTCTTTCTAATGCAAGTAATCGAACCCGCATTATAGCGTTGTAACTCAGTAAACATAAAGTTGACCCATCGGGTACTAACAGCAAATAGTTGTGACTAAATGAAACTTTATTAACTCGCGAAACTTCACCACAATTAGCGATTATATTATTATATGTGCGTAACACTTTGTCAGTCAGTTGCACCTTTGATCTACAGCTACCAAACCTTAATATTTTGTAATAACAACAGTAGGCGTTATTTATGACAAGTATAGTAATATTTTCAGAACTGTTTCACAATTTTTAACACTTGCTCCTTATAGTGAGTGTTATTATTTATATTTTTTAACTAACCATTATCTTATTTCAGAGATAGTAATTTTCTTTCCTACTTTACAATCTGCCCTGACTTTCTTTATTATTGTAAATAATATTTACACGTCAAGTATTATCACAGTTTTTTCTCTCATTTAAACATAGCGGAGTATCAAAATCATATACGTATTGGAACCAACCAAATGCTAATAAAAAATATTATAATGTCTAACATTTGAATATTTACAGTTTTGTTTGGGACTCGGCACTACAAATACATTCAGGTCACAGAGAATGTATGGCACTGTTCTGTAAACCAGTCCTGTTAAACTGCAACCTATAAAGTATCTTGAAAAGGGCATTGGTGAAACAAGACGTTCTGTTCGCACGATATTTACGAAACTTTTAAAAACATATTTCAACTTTCAACGTCTAACGAAACATCATAATAGAGCATGTTAAATAGAGTAGCATGACTGATCAAAAAATTAACTTTCTTGAAAAGTAATACTGAAACAACATGCAATGATTTCTTAGGCCGAAAAACCAAAGAATCGTTACTGATGCAATTGGAACATAGTGGTAATCTTTTCTTGTGTAACACTTCAAATTCTCTCTCTGTCAAATCTTATTTACAGTGACTGTAACGTAGCCTAACGTAATACAATTTTTTCAATATACTTTATTTGTTTACTTCATGCGTACATTATAAACATGAATTAGCTAGCTTGTTAAAATAATTTGTTTTCAAATTTCCCTCCGAACGTGGCATTCCCGTCCCAAGAAAGATTCGTGAGTGAAAAATTAGAATAATGCTTCTTTTCATCTTGTTTTATTATCCTGTTTTAAGCCATTTATTTCTTCAATAGCCGTTGTTATAATACATGTAAGTTAATTATTTTATTTCATCCGATTACATGGACTATACATATACATATTTCATTGTTCAGTAATAGCTTATCTAAGCAGTAATTTGTAACAACTGTGTGTTTCCCAATTAAATTTTAAACTGCAACATTGTTCTATTTGACCTATTTCGTTATATTTTTAATCCATGTTCATTTGCAATGCTGAGTCCCTGAAAAAAACTGTAAAAGTAAAATAGTACATAATAGAAAATTTGTTTGCTCTAATTGGTGGTTTGCTATACAGGTAGTATTTTGCATTACACATTGTGTTTTGTTAATGAAAGGTATCTCCTATCTAGTAGTGGACGCTAGTGTAACTTAACCTTTCATTTCAGATCTTCATTATGTTTCATGTTGTTCTATTTTAAAATACATATATACTACTACAAAATAAAACACTTACAAATATATTTATACTATATATATATATTAAATGGTAAAATCTTTTAATTCGAGCGCTTTCGAAAGATGCCCTTTTCTTCTTCAGGGCCAAACTGAAGAAGAAAGGTCTACCTTTCGAAAGCGCTCGGGTTATAGGGTTTTTATCGTTTTATTTTAAGACATGTTGAGCCTACGTATTTTTATGACACCATGAATAACACTATATACATATAACTTGTTACTGTATATCTTACTGTTTATTCCTGAGCATGAAATTTTTGCATTCGGTCTCTCAGATTATTTCCTCACTCTAATTCAACCTACCTTGTTACTCTTTGCTTTATTACTTTTGTTTGTGTTTATTCTACTTTTTGAAGTGTTAATTTTCTGTTCTGCACCTCTAATCTGGGGGTGGGTGGGAGGTGGCCCAGTGTCAGAGCTTTGGTTTTTGGAGCTGGCGAGTCGGGTTCGAATCCAAAAAGATATTCCCTGCACTTTGGCTGTGGATGCGTTATAAGAGTTACAGTCAGCATCTTAGCACTGAATGTGGATGGTAGTGTGCTGCTAAGTGGCTCCTTCCCCTCTATCCAGTAGTTCAAAATTAGGGAAGAAGGCAGGAACTTTGCCATAAACAGAAAATACAAATACATCTAACTTTTTTGTGAAAGTATCATGTGAGATTTAAGACTAAAAATGAAACCCAAGGGATGTTATAGAGCAATACAGATATACGATAAGTTTAATATCGCTTTCATTTGAACAGCTACAGCTTTCTAGAGTTACCTGTTCAGTTCAACTTTTGAAGAAAATACGTGTCGTTTTCTATCTTCTCCCATCACTATTATTACATTTTTTTTACTCTAGCCTCAATAGAACTTTGACAGATGGTTTATGTTCAGCAAGGGTGAAATATTGTACTTTTTTAACCGATCAAGGAAAGACGGCACATTACATACGGGTCACGTGGCTAGAGATAATGGTATAGAATGCCTCTAGGGTTCTTCACTAGACAACCTACATAGTCGGTTATAGTCACCGTGTAATGAGGCGTAGAAGATGTACTTTGTCAATAACAGCAAAACTTGAACCTTTGAAACATTAGTCAGAAAAAGTCGTGGGCTATATTTGTCGTTCAAATAGATCAAAGTAAAAAAACAAAAACAAAACAACGACGAAAAAAAAGAGAGATTCATAAGATAGTTTCATGGTTGTTAGACGGTTCAACCTATCAGAAACATTAATGTTATTCTAAGTGCAAAATTCGAAATACTGACTCACGCAAATAAGAGACTTTAACTCTTGCATCGTCATATGTTAGTGATTCATAAAAAAACTTTTTTGTACTTCAAGAATTTCTGGACCTAGTAGTTACTTGTTAAAACTCTTTAACTTTTTGTTAAAACTCTATATATGTATATAGATATTTGTATACACAAAGAGAGATTATATTCATCTCAGGAACAGAGAAGAGCACGGAAAAATGTTTAGTTGATTCTCAAAACGACATATGGAGTATAATTAAGTACTTTTTTTTACTTCAACTGTGTTTCGACATTATATTTATCTAAGTGATAAGATTAAAGACAGTAATAAATTACTATCAACAACCAGATGATGAAAATAACGGGCAAACTTATTCTTGTAATGATAAACAAAATTCTTAAACTTCTGAACCTCCATCTTTCTTTTGCTATCTATCTAGAAATTGTTTGTTTTTGTTGTTTTTTTAATTTCGTGCAAAGCTACACGAGGGCTATCTGCGCTAGCCGTCCCTAATTTAGCAGTGAAAGACTAGAGGGAAGGCAGCTAGTTATCACCACCCACCGCCAACGCTCGAGCTACTCTGTTGCCAACGAATAGTGGGATTGACCGACACATTATAACGCCCCCACGGCTGAAAGGGCGAGCATGTTTTGTGGGATGGGGATTCGGACCCGCGATCTTTAGGTCGCAAGTCCAGCGTTCTAACCACTTGGCTCTGAAAGTAGTCACTACTTCAAGGTCCGGCATGACATTCAGGGTTATCTGCTTTCGTTAATTTATAATTTATATAATTATTGCCCTTAGATGTTTTCAAACTATTATAAATATTGCTAAGTTTGAATTTTAGCTTTCCCCACAGATTCAAAGAGTGTGTTACTTTAAATTAGCTTTCATTGCGATAAATGCGATCTTTAAAATTTATTCAAGTTTGCTTTTTATTCACAACCTAAGATTACAGACATGGCGATCATATCTATATAATATAGAGTTTTGAATCACACCCTTAGATTATATATGAATCTTGGAAGTTATCTCGTATTGTAACTTATGCTAGTAGAAAACAAAAGAAAACTGACTACGTTCTATGAGTTAATCTATTTCATAAATGCATAAAAATAGTTCAGATTTCGTTTGTTGTTAAGCGCAAAACTACACAATGGGCTATCTTTGCTGTGCCAAGCAGGAGTATCGAAGCCCGGTTTTTAGTGTTATCAGCCTTTAGATTTACCGTTGACCCACTGGGGGCTACACATTTAGAAGCATGCTTATTATAAAACGGTAACAAATTCTTGCTCTTCATTTTTCATTTATTTGCTCTTGTTGTAAGCTTTAGAGCTTATTCATTAACTGGATGTAGGTCTAGATTAAGTTTGAAGCTTGCTTTGTTGTTGGCTAATTTGAGCCTCGTCACATTCGACTTAAATATATACAAAAATACTAATAATTAAATATTTGTTTCATCAAGTTGTGTGTAGATAAGGAAAGGAGAAAATACTACTCCAAGTTTGTTAATAGACATTTGATTTGCAGTGGTTCAGTGGTAGGTCTGAAGCTTATAACACTAAAAACCTGGTTTTGGTGGCGGATAGCCCATTGAGTAGCTTTGCGTTTAACAACAAATAAACAAACATCAACATGTGACTAAATATAAAGACACTAATCAACATGGAAAGGTGTTTGATGTTCTTCATTTGTTTGTTACGTTGTCAGTTGGGCTGGAGTTTTGTAAAATATCTCCGGAAGACTCCGCCCTCTCTTCAGCGAGCGTTGTTCACCAGTCTTCCTCTTTAATTATAAAAGAAAAACAATCGAAATTGAGAAAATAAGAATAATTTTCATGTACACTCTTAATAAAATGAATAAGTATGGTGCTAATTCAATTAAAATTGACCCATAATACGAGCGTTACACACACAACAGGTTTTAATAATAAATGTTAGACCAGTTATCAGGGGTCGTAATAAACAACTCTAGACAGTAGGAGGCCAAGTTCTCACTAACATAATTTTATCACCCAAACATTGTCGCACAACGTCCCAACATAAATTGCTGTAGTATACCCGATTTATCTATTTCATGGAAGCTGGCTGATTGAGGTGGCTCTGTGGTAAGTGGAATACTTTACAAGTTTATAGTACAAAGCTGATGTGACCTATACAGTAAAGTTAGTTTTTGCCCCTGTAAGCTGATGTGACCTATGCGGTTAAGATAAGACAACTCCTGTAAGCTTATGTGACCTGTACATTTAAAATAGTTCTTCTGCTTTTGTAAGTTCGAACCTAACGTATATATAATTTGTTGCTAAGCGACATAGACGAGAACAGAGCGTTAGGAAAAGACAACTGATTTTTATATATATTAGATTCCAAAGGTAAACGATTTTTTATGACTTCTAGTACGTTACATGATCTTGAATATGATCTTTAAACAGAAATACCTTGCAAAATCATAAATAAATTTTCTTGGAACATTCACAATATATATATATATATATATATCAGATGGAGTGATCTAAAAAGGGTTAATAACGTAATGAATAAGTTTCAATAGTTTCCAGTTATTCTTCATGTTTTTGACTATTTTAGAAATTTTAATTCAATAAAGTTTTCATAATATTTGCTTTATCTACAGAAAACATAATGAATATCTCTTTTATTATCATTTGAAATCAAAAATGTAGTTAACGTTACTGGTTTGATATGAAACATTAAATAATTTAGATAGCAAGTATATTTCATAGTCGTTGTTTTTTCCTAATCAGAAAGCTTTATTTTATGTGCTATGTATTTTACTTCCTTTTCGTTCCTAATATTCAGTATCTTCAATGCATATTTGAAATCTATCTTGAAAACTATTCTTGTAGATATTATATTACAAATACGTAGTATTGCACATCTATATATGAGTCATAAACTTTTAATTTCATCACAGAAGTAGTTCTTTAGTCTATTAATTCCCCGATAATATGAATATCTAAATGTAGATATCTTGGTTAAAAACATGTTAAATATAAATCAAACCATAATTTAAAGAAATAATTACTTTTCTGTAATGCAATGTAGAACAACGCCATCATAAAAGAAGTTTTAAACGTAAAACGAAAACTTGAAAATTATTATTGAACTTTATATTTTTAATGTATCTATTTGGATAATGTTTAATGATATATGTCTTTAGTTATATCATATATATGTGAAAAAATAATATTGCTTTACTTTGATTGTTTGCTTATTGACATGCGCAAACTACATAATGGGCTATCTTTGCTGTGCCCACAGCGGGTGTCAAAATCTGAATTTTTGCGTGATCAACCCTCAGATTTACCACTGAACCACTGGTGGCTTTTTTCTTTTACTTATTAAAGTATTAGAATGATATCAAAAGCAATGGTATAATCATAATAACCAAATCATCATAGAAAATATACATTATTTACTATCTGATCAATAAATATAATTCAGAAGGTTTTAAACGTATTGTACACTCATACTGATTCTTTTTTTATAATATAATTCGTTAAGACAAATTTAACAATTTTTCTTCTGTTTAATAGAAAGTATTATGAAAAAAAACAATGCATGTACAAATATCATCTAATGGCAACTAGATGGTGAATTCATTATGTGATGTATTTATTATTCTATATTTATTTTAATATTGACGTTTGTTCAGAATAAATTTATATTTTGAAATATGCATAGTTTATACTGTTAAATATGTATTGCGAAACTCCCGCCTATTCTCTAAAGCTATAGAAAATTCTCGAGTGTAAGAATCAACAATATATGTGTATATGTAAACGCCAGTATAGCTTTGTATTGTTACGTAATCTGAATTTTCGAGAAACTCTCCACATGCCTATAAATCTAACCAACGCAACACGCCTAAAAACAGCATCTGTTATTGGGTTGCTGTAATTGGTGTGCTTAAACTTCGTAAGCTATAACTGTGATTGTTATAACGCTTATAAATCGGGACACTTCAGATATTTGAACAGGAAAATTTATAACTTTCGAACATTACAAATCATTCAATTTCTGTGGATTCACATCGGACATTAGCACTTTCACAAAAACATTACCTAACGTCATCGGTAGAAATTAGACCTGTAATCAGCGTATGATCAGTGAGAACTACAGAGCTAGCTCCCTACTAAGTGAATTAAATCTAAATCAACTCGAAATTAACTCGCTCATCGTGAGCCCTCGATAAGATATCAAAGAAGTTCAAGACCACAAAAAAATATTTTATCTTACTTGTAAGTTTGTAAAACTTTTGTATATAAATTATTGTCAATTGTATTATTATTTGTATATTAGAACATTTGTATAAAACAAAGGAAACTGTGTGTATCAATCTTGTTGGCAAATATCATAAATTGGATATATATATCAGCAAATATTTAACTACTAAATCTAAATTACAATTTAACTCAGTTTTAGGCTATTAGAAATTGTCATACGTATTGATTAACACTAGAAAACAACATAGGAAATACGAAAGAAACGCAAATAAGTTGTACAATGTACTAGTATTTTAGATAGCCCTTTGTTTTACACATAACATTACATCTTGTTCTCAAACAGCCATACAATTTATCGATGTAGAATTGTGGAATGTTTTAAATGTCCTGTAGTACTCTCCACAATTCACTCAAGGCAGTTGGTCACTTTTGGACTTCTAAGCTTTCTCATATGAACATACAGCCTCAATAATACTCGTATCGGAATTTTGTGCAGACCAAATGACTTGTGAATATTCCATTGGACTCTTGAGGGTCAAGATATCGTTTCACCACACTTGCTGCATGCTTAGAATCATTGTGTTGCTGGAAGATGAATTCATGCACGATTGGTCGTGTTCCTGAGGGAATTTATGATGAATCAGATTACGCCAGTTGTCTCAAAACATTTTCAAACTTGTATTGATCCCTCAGCATTCGCCACATTGATTGAGATACAAGCACTGTTATGCTCTCAGCCTTAAAACAAACTGACTGTTGTCGAACAATTCAAATTTAAGTTTATCTGTAAAGAGCACACATTTCCAGTATTTCTTATTCTACTTTTTGTGCCCTTTGAACGTTTCGATTTCGTTACCTAATTTCAGGAACAGTTGTGAAGCAGCTGTACGTCCACTGAGCCTCCTTTGTGCGAATTAGCATCTTATTGTTTTTGAGGTATAATATTCACACCTGTATGTACACCAAGTTCGTTATCAAATTCTATACTCGCTTAAAATCACTTAGAAGAGTTTTAGTTTTTGCCTCCATCTCTTCTATTATTAATAGTGCCAGTGTCACACACCGTCTTCAGTGTATTGGATGCAGCTTCTAGTGAAATATGGCGACTTGCCGCATGAAGTATCTTTGACCAGTCGAAATGTTTTGATTTCTACACGATTGTTATACGGCATTTCGGTACTGGAAGCCTTGACTGGATTCACATTACTATTATTGCTGTGCGTAGTATCACTGCCTTTATTTTTATATGCTTTATACCAATGTGACACCTTTTGATTGGTTTTATGACATACAATTACAATGTAAACCAACAATACGTGACTGTATTCTGTTGCAGTTCATTTTCACATGATAAGGGAGTGGCATTCCCAAATATTTTCCTTTGTTATAATCTGTCCATACCGTTTCCATGTTTATCTTTGTTAATGTATAGTATTTAGCATTTCTAAAAAATAATCAAATGGACTTGGAAGAATTACTAATCGATAAGTTACTTATCTTGAGAATAAGTCCCGGATTAACTGGAACAAGGTTATTATTTTAGACATGCTAAGCATTTTTCTTCATCCTACTATAAATCCAAACCACACTTTTATCATAAATCGTTTTTCATTTCTTATTTGAAGTCTTTTGAAGTCCACGAAGTTAAAGGGTAAAGGAATACGGTCAATAAATTCTCATGATGAGAAATAAGTTTTGATAATATAGTTTTTAAACTCAGCTTCATTAAACATTTAGGACTTTAACGTACACACACATATTTCATTATATATTCAGGTTTAACTGAAGTAAACAGGTTTACTAATAAATGGTGATGAACCTATTCTAGTTCTATAACTTATCAATCTATTATGAATAGTTCAATGATTACAAATTTGTCATAATCTTGAGATTTAAACAAAATAATGCAAATATATACGTTTTAGCTTTCACAATAGTTTGCTTTATAATAATTCCGCTAATCTAAAACCTATATTGAGGAATAAAAAATGCTCGAAAAGTCACTAAAAACCTATGATCATGCAT
>NW_013666247.1:119154-125097 GCF_000517525.1 Limulus polyphemus
AGAAAATAATTTTGTGAAAAATCGATAAATCATTCAAGCTTTCTTGTTATGTGTCTCGCATTGAGGAGGATGAAAGAAGGGTCATGTGCATAAGCGGAGTTTCTAGATTGGCACTTTTCCAAAACTGACAAGAAAAAAAGAGCATAGGGAGATTAAATACATACGTGATAAACCACAAAAGCCGCAAGATCATCAATCATCTTAGGAAGCAAAATTGATGGTCACTCGTGGAAGTAATGAGAACCTTACTTCCATAGTAATCTACGTGTTACTAGATGTAGAAGCTTACTGAATGTCACTGTCCTCAGTAGGAGAGATGTCAGTCACACAACACATAGGTAATACAACTCCCGCTATCATAGTGAATTTGAATCAACATTCGCTCCCTTGCGCTTTTTTACTTGATATTTTTGTCGTTTCTGAGTCGAAACTAGAGATGGAAAATAACGTCCAACGAAAGTTAAACTTCTTACATTCATTCGTGGGAATGTTACTGTTCATTCACACCAACGTAACACAAAGTATTATATTTGGTATATGCACCAGATACATGCCATGACCATAGCATCTGCAACCAATACGTTGCATATATCATCTATCATGTTTAATCATTGAACCTTTATTGAAAAACAAAATAATATATTAAATCTTTAAGCTGATAGTCCTTGTAAAATAATACGCACGAAAAATGTATAGAATTTACGTTTTCAAGATATTATAGCACTATTAAAAAGCTAAAACAAGCGCTATTAAGATATAAAATGTTCAATAAGAATGTTCGGTGATTGTATAAATGTTAAAATTAAGTAAATAATTAAAATAGAACGTTTATCTAAACACAATTAAAACGATTTCCATATAGAAACTACCCTTCTTGTTTCTAGGAAGGATGGCGAAGTATCATAGAAACATGTAGCACCGTAAGATGTTCCGATTGTGTATAGATGAATGTTCAATTTTATTTATTTATTTGATTTTAAAACATGCAATCTTTCACTTACAGCAGGGTGTATTAACAAAATTGATATTTTTTTAGTACAAAACTACACAATTGGCTATCTGCTTTCTGTTAATCACAGGGAATCGAGCCACGCATTTAAGCGTTATAAGTCCACAAACCTACCACTGACCTACCACTTAATAATATAATAATCACATTTGAAAAACGAGGCAACAATAGTAGTAATTTTGTTGATTAACCACATTTAAAACTTTGATATAGAGGTGATGATGGAAACACTATATTTATTATAAAATGTTAATTGAAATTTTCCCTCCTATAAAAGCCATGACTCATGAAGAAATTTGTTATTCGGTTAGTCTGTAACTTTACTATATACATATCTTATCCCCAATCTGAAGAATGATTTTGTGTAAGAATGTATTGTGCCTGAAGTATCGTTCCTCCAGAAATAACTTTTTTTGTTTTTTAATTCGTGTATTTAATGTTCAATATATTTCACCTTAATAGACTTCATGACAAGTTTCACAGAGGATTTTTATTACGCTACTGACTTTGCTTTCTGATTGGAAATATTTTTTATGCAATAACGAGTGTCAACTGGCCGGTCATGTGATATGGTATGAAAATGTCTATTTTTGGAATTTATAGTCACAAATTTTTATTTGATATTTGAGACTTTGCAGCCATTAAATTATCAGAAAACTTTTGTTGAAAAGGCGTGTGATCACCTCGGACAATAATTCAATCGGTTATCGATGTCGATTGTTTGACATTGAATCAAAGAAATGTATAGTCCACTTCCAGGTCAGAGCTGCTTCCAGTTCATCAACCTACTACTGCCAAGCGTTTTTCCAAGGCATTTCACACATATTCAATTGAACTTAAATCGAGCGATTGTCCATTTTCTTGATATCCTCTTCCTCCAATTGCACATGGTGAGTTAAAAGGATGTGCTGACCAACTGCAGCTGCAAATTACCATTATAATGTACGTAATTTTGTGTCCCTATATTGTGTATGTCATTCACAGTGTCATATTGTAGCATATAAAGGTTAGTGTGGCCACAACCATTAATTAATCACTGTGCAGACAAGTTTGTGACAGATCTGTCATATGCTTGACTTTCTTCCATGAAAGTTAAGATAAATGTAATCACAGTTAGTCTCCCAATGCGCAAAATCTCGTGATATGGCTGGAGTGTAACATGATTCATCCATATGTTTTTAATAAGCTGTTATCCGGCGATTTACTATAGAAATGCAGACCACAGCTCGTTTGGCATGAAGGCCAAATATATGAAGTCTGTTTCCAGCAGGTTACGTGTTGACTTGTTATCTAGCTGTTACTATGACTGTTAATTAACTATCGTTTTGCGGGCTACTGACAATGAACTACCTGTCCAAGTGTTCATTCAACTAAGGACATTTTGTGAAAGTTGTAGTAATTCTTATTGCGTTTGACTGACTGCTAGAATACCCATCGTTCTCTTCTACACCATGGAAATATCCAGATGTTTTATTTGGGGTCTCGTTAGGTTTTATTATTTGTAATTTTTGACAATATTTCTGCTTTTTAGATTTCGATGCAAACTATGTTCTAGATCAGGACATTCTACAAATGGAAAAGCTCTCTCCTACCAGCAAGATAATCCATCTGCATTTCCATTGTGTCCGCATTATTTCAGTAAATTAGCACTCCTGTATCATTGTTTTCTAATTTTTTGTCATGTTTTCTGTGTTTTTTAAAGTTCGTGAGTAATTTTTTGGTGTATGATCTGCTTTGGCATTGCAGTCCTACATAGAAATGATAATGGTAAAAATGCTTGCAAAAAGACTACACTTGGAAACAGCTTTTTTTGTCTCAGATAATAATCGATTTTGGAGGAATTTATCTCCAAACTCTTCGCCGTTTTGCACTTAAAGACAATTCTGTTACACTTCCACTGAAATTGATATCTATATTCAAAATGAACGTAATGTCTCCATTTGGAGCATCAGTTTTGAATCCATCTAAAATCAAATAAACATTGTTTAACACAGAAGGTGGTTGAGCTATGGGGAAGAATTTGACAAATGTATAGCGAAGAAAGCTCTGGTCTTCTTCCATCTCATTCATAGGTTGGGGTGAGTCTATCACTGATACTAACTTAATTATGTCTGTAAACATTTCATTGCTACTAGATGTGTGTTCGAGAAATTCGGCATTCATTTGAATGCAAGAAAATGATTCTAGTTTAAATTTCAAACCTGCTTGTGTTAAGTTCTGGGTTACCATTCTCTGTTTCTCAGCCAGAAATTAATTGAATGTTGTCAACATATATAAAACAATATGTCCAATTTCCATATACGACTCAAAAGTCTATTGCATATTATACAGATTAACATGGAACGACACAAATTTCTGCAAGCCTTCTCGAGCACAGCGTTCACTCGGGGTTTAATTTATATTACCTAGCTCCACAGACCTGTAGCTAGGTGCAATACTTAGCACCCTAAGACAGTGGAATCCTTCATATACATCCCGACATAAAAAAGTACATGAATGCATGGCGCTGCGATCACCCACCTAAAGTAAACATAGATCCTTGTCGTACTTTTCTTCATTTAATTTACAACTGACAATGATGAAGCACTCTCAGAAGGTTCTATTATTCTGCCCATCAGAATACATTCCATTTCATTGATGGTGCTTCAAGGAAACCTGCTTGTTTGTTATTTCATAAGATGTACATCTCTTGTATATATATCGTGGTGGATAATGTTCATTTTCTAGATTATTGTCTGATCCATTAGATACATGAACAAACTTGATGAGCAATCTTTTTAGTCCTTTCTGTGCTTTGTATCTAGATTGTCTGCACAATCTTCAACCAATAATCTCAGATGCATTTGCAACAATATATTTGCATCAGTCATGGAGTAGCCCAAGCTACAGTATCAGTTTCAGTTCCTTCTATTTCTTCATCTCAACAACAATAATTTGGTTGATAATTGCTGCGCTTGCTTGCACTAGTATCTTTCCAACAGCAAGATATATTTTAGTTGTTGGTTATAACTACAGTAGCACAACAAATATTTCAAGAAAAAATATACAAACAGCTGACCACTTAGTTAGGTTAACAGAATCAGTCTTCCAAGCATTTAACAGGAATCATGTAGTAGTAGGAGCATTTTTAGATGTCAAGCGGGCCTTTGATTCCGTCTGGCATAATGCACTAATCTACAAGCTAGAACAACTAAACCTACAGTCAAAAATAATCCGTTGGACAGCCAGCTTCTATGGACCAACCATATTAACAATATACATAAAAATATGAATCAAAGATTATGTTTTCTAAGAAAGATTGGAGGCTACCAAAAAGGATGTAACCAAGAAACATTAGTATACATCTATAAAGCTTATATTAGACCCCTCATTGAGTATGCCTGTATGATCCATTGCAATATGTCTAACCGTCTTTATAATAAAATCTAATCATTACAAAACCATGCATTAAGAACAGCTTACAGATTACCCAGATACACACCTCTAGTATACCTAAACACAGTTAACCCTATTCCACTAATCAAAGAACGAATATTAAAACTAGCATCTAATTTTTACAAGAAATTCGTTAATCGCAACACATTAACTGAGAAATTTTCAAAACTATCAGTTACCCCAGAAACATGGTGCACCAATATATCTCCATCCTAAAACTATCAGTTACCCCAGAAACTTGGTGCACCAATATATCTCCTTTGAATTTAATAAAACCTTGCAACACGCTGACGTTGACAATGATTTAGTGTATTAACCCATATATATATTTTTTGTTCCTTAACTCAGGCACTATCCGGATAGAATATTCGGCGTCCGGGTAGTGAAAGTGGGTTTTTCTCGAGGTACTCTCGTTTTCCTCCAACATCAAAATTGATGTTGTTTTGTTTTTTAAGTGAAGCGTTGTAGCCTCCAAAACCAGCTAAGAAGACACAATAAACTAAAGCACCATTACTATGATCGGTGTCACCTATGTCTCATAGCCAGATTTAAAATCTACCTTAATTTCTTTATTTCTTTCTATTTTATTTATTTATTTTATTTGGATTCAATTTAAGATTGTTTTTTTATCCTTTTCTCTTTAACTATAATTATTATTTTTTCTTCATATTATATATTTGTTTTTTTTATTTTTTTCACGATACATATAATCCTTGAGCGGGTGAAGAGATAATGATTCGGAACACCCTCGATTACTTTTGACCCTTAGTCAAGTTAATTTGGCCTGGTGTTAAAAGGTTTAAATTGAAATAACTGCCGCGGTAAACCAAAGGAGCAGTTTGATCGGTACATTGAGGCCTATATGTGAATCATCAAGTGGTCTTTAAACCTTTCAGGAGTGCGCGGGTATTTCATACTAGAATAGGCAATAGCGTTATAGCTCATTCTGATACTTGTGTAATGTTCTACAATTTGAGATTGCACTACCAGCTGATTCTGTGGTAGAAGTGACTCCTGAAGTGTACAGTTTTCTATTTAAAAAAGCAAGCGTTTTGAATGTTTGACAGGATGTTTTCTGATTCTAGATAGAAGACGTTTTGAACGTTTGACAGAATGTTTTCTGATTTTAGATAGAAGACGTTTTGAACGTTTGACAGGATGTTTTCTGATTCTAGATAGAAGACGTTTTGAATGTTTGACAGGATGTTTTCTGATTCTAGCTGGAAGACGTTTTGAATGTTTGACAGGATGTTTTCAGATTCTAGATAGAAGACGTTTTGAATATTTGACAGGATGTTTTCTGATTCCAGATAGAAGTACGTTTTGAATGTTTAACAGAATGTTTTCAGATTCTAGATAGAAGACGTTTTGAATGTTTGACAGGATGTTTTCTGATTCTAGATAGAAGACGTTTTGAATGTTTGACAGGATGTTTTCTGATTCTAGATAGAAGACGTTTTGAATGTTTGACAGGATGTTTCAGATTCTAGGTAAAGGAC
>NW_013666247.1:125936-148939 GCF_000517525.1 Limulus polyphemus
GAAGAAGAAGCTCCCCTCATCTTAGTGGATAGACTATAACTTCGTCTACTCTCAGTCAATTCAGTATGATGAGAAGAGTCTTTTTTCACACTACACATGCTTAAAAATGTGTCCTACTTAATTTCATGCATTATGTTCTAGCACTAAAAGTTGGAAATCATGTGTAATTATATAGGTTTCAATATCATCACATCATACCAGAAATGAGAACAAATGTGAATTTTCACAGCACATTATCTGTTTTCGAAAGTTAGTTATAAGCGTTTGCTTAGTGTTGAATACGCTTTCATTTCAATACAAATCCAATATGTGGAAATAGTATTCTACTATAATAGTTTACTTTAGATATGTTTTTGTTATTTCCACAATATCAAATATTAAGCCTAGTGTATACATTGGATGTAATAAAACAAATAGAAGAATGAAAGGATTAGACCTGAAAGTAATCGATCTGTGGCGGTATTTGGTTTCGAAGTTGTATCCGGAACCTTTCAGAATTATTAGATACGTTTTCCATGCTGTTCACGAAGAAAAAATGCCATGGAAACTGTCGTAAGAACACTCTCAATGGCCGAAGAGGAACCAGTATGAAATAATATTAGGTTTCATTAATTAACAGGAAAAAAAAGTTTTCAGCATCATAAGTTTAGCTTATGTCACAATATTTAAATAATATATAAGCTTATACAATACTTACGTTAGTTTTAACATTTAAAGGGAAGAGAGGCGGATATGTCATCAACTCTTTCTCTAGAATGACATTCAAAACAGCAACAAAAAAAAACAAATCGCACATCAAAGACCGCATAAAGAAGCAAAGTAAAACCTTATATAATTAGACTAAAACGGCCACACTGAAATTCCAATAGATCAACTATGACCGTTCTTGATATTGATGACTTTGAAGTACTGACCAGAGAGAAAGTAGCTAGTAGCAATGGCCTTATGTGGTTTTTGAACCAAACAATGGTATTGACTATTACTTTTATAACACGCACACAAGTGAAAGTGTGGAATGTGTTCTGTCCCGCAATATCATATCTCGAGCTCTTAATCCGCAGCCACACAAGCCAACCACTAAGCCACGCCTGGCCTACTTTCTTAGATACTTCTTTCATTAGGATACATTTTACCTTATCGGTTGTTTGGCACAGATAGGCTCGTTGCTTTGCGCCAATAAACCCTAACTAACCAACCAACCAATCAACAGCGCCAATAAACCCTAACTAACCAACCAACCAGTCAACATTTTACATTTCCCACTTTGTCGTTTGTACCCTAGTTTTATTTACCTGTGTTACATTAACACTTTTTTTGCATATTCGACCTACTAGATCAGATGGCTAAAGATTTGGATCAGAAATGTTTAGCTGAACTTGCTCTACACTTTCGGCAGTGGACACGCTATAAAAGCGACAGGCAATCACACTATTCGATTAAGAGTTTAAGAGTAGCTGTGTAGGCGGTGGATACTGCTGACTGACTCTTCGTCTCTGATCTCACAGCTTAGTCCATGTTTTGCATAAGGTACAGTTGAGGTTGAAAATATTGAATATGTAGACAGTTACGTGCTTAACTTAATGCAAAATATGTTTTGCATTTATGCAGTTATTGATTTTGCCTACTAGACTTCGTTATTCTAAGATCAAAATGTTGCCGTATGATCTGGATGTATTTGCTACTTTCGGTGATATTAATTAAATTATATCCAGATCTCATGTATGGCCTTTCATTATTTTCAAAAATCCAGAAATGATTTTATCCCAAACACTTGCACTCTAAATGACTTTCTTCAGCTTTTCTTCTGAGATCACAGTTCGAGTATAGTAATTTTTCGTTACCACTTCGAATATGAACCTTGTAAATCAGAATTTTAATTATCTCATTAGAAAAACATCTTTCTTTCCTAAGATGAATTCTGTGTGAAAAAGGTAAATACGTGGAATATTCGTGACAAAAAAAGGGCATCTTTTTCCTTTTAAATTGATCATCCCGGATTTTAAATATGCAATATTGTGCGACTTTCATGATGGTTGATATTAGTTACTTAAGCTAATCAGAATGTGTAATGTTAAAATATGGGAATGACTGACAAATAACCCCTTTTAAGACTCATTAAAATGCAAGTTTGTAGTTAAAAGAACTAAGGCTTAACACTAGAACCGTTTGAAGATCAAAAAAGGAAAATTAGTTTTAAAATAAGTATTTGGTTGGCTTGGCATATCACATTTATAATTTTTTATCTAAAAGACGTATGGCAAGCATATTGTTTGTAACAAGCCTCTTTCGAATCTTAAATAAATAAATACACTATAAAAACCTTAGATATATTATAATCGAAAGGATTAGTCTTAAGCTAATTTTCATTTATTAAAATACCCTGAAATTTTTAAATCACTGAATAGACGATTTAATTATGAACGTTCATAGCGAACCTATGGAGAGGAAAGCGTACAGTGTAATAGCATAGCATAATAGTCTATTATCACTTTGAACATGAAACTCATGAATCAGAATTATAATTATCCCATAAGAACATTGAAATACCACTATTGTGACGAGTTATATGTAATATACATATATATTTAAATTGATAAAGATGGAAGGTACTAAGTATTCGTTAATTTTTTTCCTAACAAATAAAAATTGTTATATTATAAACTGAAATGGTTGAGCACCCCAGTGGCACAGCGGTATGTCTGCGGACTTACAACGCTAGAAACCGGGTTTCGATACCCTTGGTGAACAGAGCAGAGATACCTGATGATGACAAAACCTTGTTGAAACGTTGTACATTTGCTGTTATGTTAAACTTATATTAAAGTTTTTCTCCATTACCCATTCAAGCCGTCTCCAGCCATTATTAGTCTCAAAGTGGATTCCTCGTCATCGAAAGAGCAGAGATAGCCCATTATGTCGCTTTGTGCTTAATTACAAACAAACAAATAAATGGTTGGATTTTCAGTATTCGGTAAAACGTTGTAAAGTAATTTCTATTCATAATGTGAAGTTTGTACTTCTTTTTTATAAATATTGTTTTGGCTTGAATATACCTAAAAGTATTTAATCTTTCGTACCTAGCTCGTAACTAGTAGAATAGAACAGCTGCACAATTCATAAGCAATATCTGTTCACACTGCACTTACTAGGCTAGATGTACATATTTATCTGTTCACACTGCACTTACTAGGCTAGATGTACATATTTATCTGTTCACACTGCACTTACTAGGCTAGATGTACATATTTATCTGTTCACACTGCACTTACTAGGCTAGATGTACATATTTATCTGTTCACACTGCACTTACTAGGCTAGATGTACATATTTATCTGTTCACACTGCACTTACTAGGCTAGGTGTACATATTTATCTGTTCACACTGCACTTACTAGGCTAGGTGTACATATTTATCTGTTCACACTGCACTTACTAGGCTAGGTGTACCAATTATGGAAATCTCCTACTTGTATTATCATACTTCAGGGACACTAATTTATAGATTAAATTTTAATGCTTTTGATCAAATGAATTTGATTAAGGATTTCAAATATTTTATATAACCAAAATATATTGATTAAATGAAACGTTATAAAATGTGAAAGGAAATTGTAAAATATGTACATCTAGCCTAGTAAGTGCAGTGTGAACTGATAAATATGTACACCTAGCATAGTAGGTGCAGTGTGAACAGATAAATATGTACACCTAGCCTAGTAGGTGCAGTGTGAACAGATAAATATATCTTTTTCAAATCGGTAGTACTGCATGAAATCTTAATTTAAGTTTCTTCATAGATTCGGTTAACCTAATTATATAAGCGTTTGATGCTGCTGGTGAGTTACCCATACTAAATTAAGCTGTAAATTAAGAGGCCTATGTGAATTCAGTCAAAGTGCTTGTTAATCATTACTTGGAGGAATGTAAGCTGTTATTCTTTGTTGCATGACGGAATAGTTCTCATTAAACAATTCTTGAAAAGTAATGAGTTTGATAGTGATTTCATTGATAATTATGAAAGTAAGATATTAATTAAACTAACCATCCTGAAAGTTTTAAAGTTTCATGTACCAAAGAAACAATAATAAAATATTACAGTATTTAATGTAATAGTCATAGCACATAAAAAATAAATAGGTTCAGTGATGGGCAGAGTCAATTCACACATATATAAATACAACGTATATTTAAGTATACTGTGTGAAAAAATCATTTCTAGAATGCGATATCTAACAATAAAATCTACAAATTTTTGTATTCTATTTGCGCAGATGAAAGTGTGGGTTCTACTATTAGGTGGCTGCTTACTTGTATAAAAGGGTCATCTTTCTGAGAAACTTCATCAAGTAATGCACAACGTGTTTTAACCAAATGTAATGATATTATAATCAATGATAACGTTGTGATAGTTAGTAGAGCTGAGGATGATGAGCAACTGAGGATTCGTAAAAATCTAACATTTTCAGAATTGAAGACGATATTAAATGTATGAAGACAACGGGCTCCCAGTGTCCGTTTAAACAGTACGATCGATCGCATAGAAATCCATTGACGTTTCATCTGGTGACTGGACCAGCATTTCCTATACCCGTTTCATTCTTTAGTTGCTTAATGTATGCGAGGGTTGAACTGATAAGTTGTAAAAGCAACGTGTGTACACGTGACTTGTAATGCTTTTCCAGGCGGAGATTCTTCTTGATTGTGTGACATATTATTGCCTGGGACATGTGGATGGCTTTTGCCATTGAACTTTGTGTTAGTCGATCGTGTTAAAAGATTTCGAACTTTGCTTACCATGCTTGGAGTACGACTTGTTGCATGTCTCTTTCTGTATGGTCCTGGTGCCTTAGGATGATGCGTATTTCTTTGTTTTCCAATGCCATTAAGCAAAAGTGATATACTCGGCTTATATACTCTGAATCATTTATCTGAATGCATGGACTCATTTTCGGTTGCATCATACCACCCACGCAACGTCAGACAATGTCAAACTGTAGTTTGATACATGTAATTCAACAGCGACTATATGCCAGCAATAGTTGTCATGTAATTGCTGATTTGCATATTCAAATTATGTAATCACTCTTTTGTATTTTTTACTAGTTGTCAATTATTTTTAACCTAAAATTTTAAAATTAACTTACGTTTCTATAAATAAAATAAAACATTAATACTGAAACTTTGTAGAATGGACGGCAACTGCCAGTTGTAGAGACACGAGAGTAGATGATGACGTTTCGAAAGTTTTCCGTCTTTTGTCTTCAGGTCACTGTGTGTATGGTGTTGTCGGCCTCCAATCCGAAGCAGGGATAAACCAGCCAATCATAACATGCTCTCCACAATCCACCAGAATACTATAAAAAGGTTAATAATTATAACATATGTTTAACAATACCTATTGATAAAACTGATTATTTTTTCATATTTTTATGCCTTAACATAGGTAAGTGTAATTGACTTACCCTTACATCCCACTTAATTACGAAACTTGCTTAATGAAACTGAATTAGGAATTATTACTAGAAAATCGTTTATTGGAGGGAAGAGAGCCTCTGCCAGGGGCGGTGTCAAACTCTTCTAATAAAAGTAATATTATTAAAAAAATTAATTACATTGGGTATTTAGTGTTAAAAATATGAAACAGCGAATATACATAGCAATAACTGATGATAAAGTAAAAGTAGTTGATGTAGGTCGGTTACCTTCCTTTGTTCAGCGTTCGAATTAGAGACGGCGTTATTTCACCTCTATGCGCACTGGCAAATATGATGCAACGGGACACTATAATTGGTGGGAAAAATAGTCTTTGCTTTGTCAGTCAGGTGCAAAGTTTTTCTAGTGTTAAAAGCAAAGTAAACAATAAAAAATCTGCTAAATATGTTGCTAATATTATTATTATTAGAGATGGAAACTCATACACTTATAACACAATTTTGCACCATGATTAACACCAACCATGTTTTCTTCCCAAATACGTACAAAATACTGAAAATGTTAGAGTAATTACCATTTCCTTAATTAATACAAAACGTAATCATATATAACAAATTGCGAATATAGTAGTCTCCTTTTGTTATTTAGACGAGGATTAAACTATTAGGACGTCCTTTGGAAAGATATATTTAAGTATGTTTGTTTGTTATGGATTTCGCGCAAAGCTACACGAGGGTTATCTGCGCTAGCCGTCCCTAATTTAGCAGTGTAAGACTAGAGGGAATGCAGCTAGTCATCACCACCCACCGCCAACTCTTGGGCTACTTTTTTACCAACAAATAATGGGATTGACCGTCACATTATAACGCCACCACGGCTGAAAGAGCGAGCATGTTTGGTGAGACTGGGATTCGAACCCGCGACCCTCAGATTGCGAGTCGAGCGCCTTACCCACGTGGTCATGTCGGGCCCTATATTTAAGTAATATCACATGATCAATTATTTACTTGCCATACAGAGTTTAGATTTAAAGATCTTATTTGTTTCTGAAATCATAAGTTCAAATGTTTTTGCTCACCTAATGCCTGATCACGTGGTTTATAGAGGAAGAAATATTGACTTTCTATGTCATTAGGCTCCACAGTGGTTCAACGGTAAATCTTAGAAATTCTAACGATAAATATCGGGTTTCGATACCTGCAGTGGGCAGACCATGGATAGCCCATTGTGTAGCTTTGTGCTTTACAACAAACAAACAGAAAAAAAATATTTTGAATCATGAGGTATATAAACAAGAATGAATTACTAATTACTAATTATACTGTATAAGAATCACTTTCATTTAGTTGAGTGCCATCGCAGGTGCAAGCTTATACGCCAGGGAAGATGTTTCGCACTTACATGTTTCATTGACTGCGAAATTTCGACCACTGCAATGTTACCAGTGTAACTTAAGGTTGGAGAATTTTTTGTCACAGTCGTTTCCGAAAAAAGGATATTTAGTAAAGCAAAATTGTTTAACGCGTCACAAAACATTTGAAGCAGAGATAAGTTCTTGAAGTCATGCCACAAAACAACCTAAAGCAACACTCTCACTCTCAAAGACGGATATAGTTGAGAAAAAGAACCCTCCGACATATTCGATGAAGATAGGCATATCTCTTATTTTCATTAACATTAAATGAAAGGCTGTTTTCGTGAGAAATATTGCCAAATAAATTGGATTCACAGCAATCTCTTTGGACCTCATACATTCCAAGTCTTCTTGTTCAGCTCTTATGGAACTTTTGTGCTTTTGGTTTACTGAAACGTGATCTTAGAAGTAGGTGTTCACGAATTTAACTATTTTAAATAATTCTACAATTTATTGTGGTGTTAAAGGACTGAAGTTGGTTCTACATACAAATGTTGTTAAAATGTATGTGATACCGTTCAATTTCAAATTAATTTTATTACTACTCATTACTGTAGTGTGTTCTGTATTTACTTACAAGTGTCACTGTTTTACCTTTACTTAATTTTACCAATATCGAACTATTAGCTCGATTAAGCATAGAACATCCATGAGGGTAAGACGAAAACATGGTTTATGCTTCGACAAGATAACTAATAAAATCTTCATTAGTGTTGTTGAAATCACCCTGTTAATTTCTCTTGGTGCACATTTTAAGGTTTTATATTCCACCTTTTCGTGTTCTGTTAACGATAGCTCTTTAATGAGAGAGTATTAATCCAGAGTGAGAGATAAAATTACATACACTTAACAAAAATGTTTCTAAATAGTGGTTATATGAGTCTAGTACATTAACCAGCAAGCTATAAGATGAATTGTTTTTGTTATAATAGTTACGTAATTGTCCATATTTTTCAAACTTTCTTTATACGTATCTCAATTATTTTGTTACCTTCAATTACATTCACTTTGCATAATAATCATAGCTCTAACTCGTGATCTGAAACCTGCAACATGCCAATTAAAGTCAGAGTCTATAGATGTGTTTATGAGAAACTAACATAAGATTTAAATTGGGGGAGAAACTTTTCAAGGTATGTCATTAAGTAGTGTATACGAATATGTATATATCATAGATTCGATTGAGAAATGTTCTGCTTAACCTCAAGTAAGTTTAAAGTATAGATAATTTTTTAACAATTAGGATAATTTGGATACTTAAAAATTCATAACTTACTCAAGCAAGTATTTGCATACATTGCAGTCTAAGAATTGAAGGTGCGGAAATCATTATATGCTTAACCACATATCTCAATCGTTCTTCGCTTAGACGTGAGCGCTCACGAACCAGCTGATGGTCTTATGTTGTGTGAACTTTAAAATGTGCAGATTTTATTCACATACTATGTATTAAAGAGCAGAACTGTGAGACATTAAATAAAGTGAAATGTCGATATGAAGGAAAAGATCAATCTTCTTGTAATTTTTAGATAACTTTCTCTATAGCTTTCTTCTGAGCAGCAATTCTGCCATAATTGACTTCCAGTAAGGGTAAGTAAAAGATGTAGAACTTTATGGGTGTGAATAAACAGATACGCCAGTTACTCGAATGTTTATGCAAAATGTAAAGTTTGTAAAATCTGATAGCCAATATGTTCTACCGTAGATGTCCTACTTCGATACACACACACACAGACATATATATATACATTCGAAGTCCAGTTGCAAGTTAAAATTCCAGATTGGTATAGATGGTACTATGGTCCCCTTCTTTGTGTTCTTTTATGTTTTAGTTTACGTTCTTATTGTTTTTTTAATCCTGACTTGATTTTTAAATAATTTTTGGCTTCGTTCAAATACTTTGAGAATTATATGAATGTGAAATAAGGTATGTATATTTTTATATTTATGGTTATTTTGAATTCAGGGTTTATAAGAAGACAATTTATTTTTCAAACTCGTATTTGCTAGCGTATAAAATCGGCTTAAAAGTTTTTACTAAAAATTGACTTTTTTATACTTTGCCAACATATTCTACCTAATTTACATTTATCTTCTTGTTATGATGAATTATATTTTAAAATTTGTTTCGAAAGCATTAAGAAAAGAATTAACTTGTGTCATCCGTAATGAATTACAAGGCTTCCTATATGATATTTAAATATCTTTGGGTTTTGTCGTCTTGTAATATACAGAGTTTATAAAGCATTGTTCGTGTAACTAATTTGGTTTGCAAATAAACCTTATTAGATCCGTACACTTAAGCTGAAAAAGACATTAGGTTTTTGAATATTTCTATCATTCTAATGATACACAAAGTCACAATATTTTAGAGCTAAGGAACTTCTTTTCATTTAATCTCATCGTATCTTTCCAATAACTATCTCTGAACTTGTTTGTCGATTTGAACTATTATTTATTTTCAAAATTTTAATTCTAACATCCTAAATCCAACGCTACTGTTTGAAAAAGAAAGGTAACAGACGATGAGGATTAAAAAATAACAACTAAAACACCCAGGGGCGTATGCTTTCCTTGTAATGCTGTTAATGAAGAGAATACCATGGTAATTTCGAAGCTCAGCACCCATTCACCATCTCGACTCCCCATAAAATGATTTAATTAATGTGAAACATGTGTAAATGGCTTCCATAAAGTAAATTAATTAATGTGAAACATGTGTAAATGGCTTCCATAAAGTAATTTAATTAATGTGGAACATGTGGAAATGGCTTCCATAAAGTAATTTAATTAATGTGAAACATGTGGATATGGCTTCCATAAAATTATTTAATTCATGTGAAACATGTGAAAATGGCTTCCATAAAATAATTTAATTAATGTGAAACATGTGGAAATGGCTTTCAGAAAATGATTTAATTAATGTGAAATATGTGAAAATGGCTTTCATAAAATGATTTAATTAATATGAAATATGTGAAAATGGCTTCCATAAAATAATTTAATTAATATGAAACATGTGGAAATGTCTTCCATAAAATAATTTAATTAATATGAAACATGTGGAAATGGCTTCCATAAAATAACTCAATTAATATGAAACATGTGGAAATGGCTTCCATAAAATAATTTAATTAATATGAAACATGTGGAAATGGCGTCCATAAAATGATTTAATTAATGTGAAACATGTGAAAATGGTGAAACATGTGGAAATCACTTGTATAGTTGTAGACACGCGCTTCTTTTGGTTTATATTAAATGCATTTACGTACAAATAAAACTGACCATTGCAGACAATATAAAATAAGGCATTAAAGTTTAATTATGAAATTGTGATAAAGCGAACTAATGTTTTATAATAAAGTTGAGATATACAATGTTTCTACTAGAAAAAAACAACAACAAAAAAAGTTCAACTTACAGGATAGAATTAATTTGTTTGTGTAATTTCTATGTCATTGAGTGACAAATTACAACGATTTTGGAATAAATGTATAAAAACATTTAGTTATCAATCTCATATAAGATAATTGTAAATAACATGCGAAACCTTGACAAACGGATGTAATGGGTTTTTCGTTGTAGATTATATGAGTTTTAAATTTACGATATTCAATTTTCTATTCAGTTTGTCCTTTTAATGGAATAAACCCAAATAACTGACTTAAAAATTAAGGGAACTCTCAGTAGCTTAATGTAAGAGTGATTATTTTTATGCTGAAATAATTTACGATAACCGACTATGTGCTGCAGATGAATTTGCTGGAGCCAAACTATTTTGATATGATCCAGCATCTGTTTATTATTAAAATAACAATGTTGATTATTAGTAACAGCATTAATATATGTTTATGTAAACCTCTTTTTTTTATAATATTTTCTTATAGTGTTCTTGTTAGTGCAAAGCTACATAATAGGCTTTCTCCAGTCTGTCTACCACTCAGAATCGTGTCCCAAATTTTTGCATCGCAAGTCCGGAAATTTAGTGATGACTCACCGGAGGACGTTTTCTTATATACTATTTCATGGCCCAAAATTATAGTGTCTATGTAAAAATCTTAGACATCAGCTAAGATGGCTTTTGTTGGCTGAATATATGAAGACCAAAGGCCATACATTATGGATGAAAAAAAGTCACTATAAGATTACTCTATCCAACGAAATTTTACAGTTTTAGTTACACAAAAGAATAAATATTTTCACTCAATTTTCTACTCCCATTCAATTATTATGTAAGAAACTAGACACGTGAAGGTTAAAAGAAATATATCAAGTGTCTTAGGAATCCTCTACGAACGGGAAGTTTTCTATTCCCTTGACGACAGACATTTCGGTCTTTATACTGAGGCCTTCTTCGGGTCTTTGAGTTATAGTTTGTCCATACTGTATTGCATATCCTTTTTCAATGTACGTTTAGGTAAAGTTTTGGGTATATGAGAAATCTTCTAAGCTGCAGAAGGCCTCAGCATACAATCTGAAATTGAAACGTCGTCAAATAAAATAAAACAAGTTTGGTAGTTTCCCGTCCACGGAATATTCTTCAGATGCTCAAAAACTGTCTGAGCATATACTAAAAAAGAAGATATCATGTGGACTGAAGAAAAGAGAATTACAAAGCATTAATAATGTTTCGTTTCAGTAAGTCAAACATTTAAGAATTCCGGAGTATTTGTTTTCTACGGATTCAGTCTCGTGTTTCCTACAAATAATTGCAAAGATATTTATAACAAAAACAATCAAAGTATGATATTGTACAGACGTTTAAATCACTTCAGTATTCACCTGTGTAAATAAAACAAGTGATCGAGAGAGAGGCACACAGATTTTTTTTTCTGTCACTTGTATCCTAAAGACTTGCAGTTAGTGATCAAAGTGTCATTCAAACGCCACCAAATTAATTAGACACTTCAACAGCACAGAAGTTCAAAAATGTATATTTGAATTGAAACTTGATAAACAGTTTTTTTTATTTAACTATATCAAGACTATTGGCTCAGTAAATAAATAATCAAATGACTTACTTGTCAACATATGTTGTACGTCTATTCATTCAACGTTATCACTCGTATTCTGAATATAAAATGAAAGTAAACAAATTATCAGGCAGGTTTTTCGTTGGGTTGTGTTACCGTAATAAATAATGAACTGTCAACAAATTCTAAATCAAATGTCATTTAAGCCACCTTGTTGGAATTATAACAGCCAGAGAGTATATTTATCTTTACGGTAACGTACTTTGGCATACACCACATTAATCTCAATATTGATATTGTATAACCTTACCTACTAATTCATACCTATGTTATATCTATTTTAAAAAGTAAACAGAGGATCCTGAACTCATTTAAAAGTGTTTTACTTTCTATATTCATTCTTATATGGAAAAATCGTCCCATTTTGACACTCACTATTGTTTTTGTATGAAAATTTTGAAGCTTTTAAAATTTTGATTTTACTGATATTCGTTAATAGACTAAAGCAATTAGATTACTAAGGAAATTACTTTCACATGATCGTAAAGTTTAACTGAAGAGCAATGAATATGGAAGGCTCCATTCATTGAAAATATGACTTTAGCAACCCCTTGCACCAATTCCCTACACGATCTAAGTAAGAAACGACTTTAATTTAGCAAAATAAAAAATGGACGATATATTTTCTAGTCAATATGTTTTAAAAGTTTTTTTGGCTTATAATTAGATACATCTAGATATCAGTTTTAAATAAGAAAGAAAATTAGAACATTTTAATATAGACTAACCTGTATATAATCATTTGGAGAAAACCACTGATCAAATAATGATAAGTTAAATTACATTTGTCTGATTAAGACAGCCATCTTACCCGCGAATCCAAATTAAGCCAATTTAGATAAATGCCATGAAAACGGTAATTTCTAGTTAAAACAAAGATCGGACGCTTTTATGTGCCATTTTATCTATACAGTTGATAAAACTAACCCCCAGAATAGGGTAAAATAGTCCATATGTAACTGTAATTTAAAATAAATGCTGGAATCGGAAATGCGTGCGCCATGAGCTAGTTGTGCATTATCAAAAACAATATTGTAAAATAAAGTGAGTACATTGTGGCCTATGACGGAAATATTCGTCATTGATGTAGACTATGTGCATTATCAAAAACAATAATGGAAAATAAAGTGAGTACATTGTGGCCTATGACGGAAATATTCGTCATTGATGTAGACTATGTGCATTATCAAAAACAATAATGGAAAATAAAGTGAGTACATTGTGGCCTATGACGGAAATATTCGTCATTGATGTAGACTAAGGGTAAGACGTGAGTACATTGTGGCCTATGACGGAAATATTCGTCATTGATGTAGACTAAGGGTAAGACGTGAGTACATTGTGGCCTATGACGGAAATATTCGTCATTGATGTAGACTAAGGGTAAGTTAGTCCTGCAAGTGGGTTTATTCTAAATCATTCATCATAAAGAAATCGCAAGTTCAGAAAAAAAGGAAGCTTGAACTACCTATAGTATTTCACTGTTTGAAATCAATAAAGTGAAATTTCCTGAATTATTTTCTTTGCAAACATAAAAAATTCAAAGTGTTTACTTTTTATCAAAGTTTTCAAAAAAAAAAAGAATTCTAGATTTGATCATTCATATTATTGCTTGTATGCGGGTGTGTTTATGCACGGAGTCAAGGGAACAATAGTTAAATATAAATCAGTGTTGACTGGAGTACCCCCAATATGCAATAAAGTAGTAAATAACAAGACGATATTATTCACACTAATTATCAATTTAAAGATCGTTCACTAGGTGTATGTAAAGTAGCGAAAATACTTTACTAAAAGGAATATTTTGTATTGTTACTATTTTGATTATATCAGTGTTTCAGACATTCTTTCTTATTATGATGAAAAAAGAAAAAGACAATGAAAATAACACAATCTGAAATTTTCCGATTAGGAAAATATTTTCAGCATAGCAAGCATTGACTGTAAAAATAAAGATACTGTCACAATTAGTTTTACAACAAATTTACATTAAATTGAAATCGGCATGAAAGGTTTGTTTGTTATAATGCACAAAGCCACACAATAGACTATTTGTGCTGTGTTAACTGCGAGCATTGAAACCTGATTTTTAGCGTTATAAGCTCTCGGGCATACCGCTGAGCTACGGGAGGGGGGAGACAGCATAAATAGAAATGTTATACATAAGCGTGCAGAATACTTGATCAGTGAGATATAAATCGAAAAGGAGGAGATACAATTTTAAGATGTCATACGAGTCATATAGATTTAAGGCAGAAGCTATCTGTGACTTTTCACAATGAATTTTTAGCCTCCCCCCCCCCGGGTAATATTTCCTTTTCAGTAATCTTGTAACTACAGATACACGCACATTGTCGATATAAAAACCTGAGTGCACTGAACTTATATTCTGATGATTTATAGACGAACATTTAATGTTTTCAGGCTTTATAAGTTTTGACCTATAAGCTACTTCAGATATAACAAGGATCTTTTCGCTAGGAAAATAATATACAATATACTGTATGTAAATAAAAATTAGTGTACATCTTAATAAATAAACTTAGTATTCCGAAAACTGTTTAATCTCGAATTTTGAGTTCAAGGGAGGTCCAGTTCAATCTACACTTTGATCAAAATGTGTTATTGTGTTTCGGAGAATTCTACTCCTCATCAGTAACCCTGAATACAAGTTAATCAAAGAGAGATAAGCTGGACCTACATTATACTGAAAAATATGAAACACATTGTTTGTGTAAACGTGCTTTATAGTCTCTACGAGAAAAATCTATTGCATAGGTTAAAAATGTTTGACTCATTTTTCTTTATTTCATTACAATTTTAAAACTTTCCCTAAAACACAACTTGTCACATTTCTTCTAATTTTGTTCTTCGTAGTTTTGCTAAACTCCAATAAACGTTTTATGATTATTTTAGTTTTCCTCGACCAAAATAGCTTTCAGAAATCAGAATAAACTCAGTTAAAATCTTGTTTAATGGACATATTCATATGTAATTATATATATATTCAACTGTGAATATCTTCATGCAATTAAATGTGTTGAAATATAATAACTGCTCTAACTATGACGTTTTTTCTGTTTAATTATACTGATAAATTTTATTTAGGCGGACAATACAAATGAGAAAAAAGAGCAAAGAAGAATTAATAAAATTAAATGAATTTATTGTTTGTTTGTTTTTAATTAAGCACAAAGCTACACAATGGGCTATATTGTGCTCTGCCCACCACGGGTGTCGAAACCCGGATTCTAGCATTGTAAGTCTGCAGACATACCACTGTGGGGAAGGAGGATGCTTTTCAAACTTTTACATCTTATTTTGACTCATCTTTTTTGAACTTTGTGCAGAGTTATTGTAGTATTGAATACTCTGAATTTAATTTCTATACTAGAAATATAGACCATCAATAAAAACCTATTTAGTCAGTGTTTCTGCATCTGATTAAAGTTTGTTTTTAAACATTATTTTTGACAAAATGTTAAATCAAAATCAAAATTTCTGCTTTTATGTTCAATTCAATAACAGAATAAGTAAACAGAAATAGTCGCATACAGATTTCGTTTTATTTTTACTTCTTGTGCTTTGCTCAGTCTGAATTAATTACTCTTTCAGTGTGTTTTATTGGGAAAACTTAGCTTTATTTCGATTTGCAGAAAAATAAACTGAATATCATTGGAATATTTACCAACTTATTTTTATGCGTATTTAACCACAATATTTTACAGTATATATAAAATGAAAATTTTATATCAAATTGGCAAAACCTTGGGTAAAGCGTAAGTGTCATAAATTTTATACAATCAGCATTACAAGCTTGTCCCGGTCGCTAAACTTACATTTTCTATGGCAAAAATGAAAAGTTTTTGCACAGAAAACTAACACTGTTGCCCCCCAGTAGCAAGTCTGCGGACTTACAGCGCTAAAATTCGAGTGGTGGGCAGAGCACAGATAGCCCATTGTGTAGCTTTGTGCTTAGTTCCAAACAATCAACCAACCAACTGATACTGTTGTTTTATATATTCGTTGGTTAAGCCATAAATAAGCGCCTCTCGTGGCGAACTTTGTTCTTATCACATTTTCAACTTACATCAAACCAATGTACCCGAACCATCAATATTAGTGAGCACTTATTTAATAGCCAAGTTTTGTCTTGCTGCATCAGCATGCTTTATTTTATGAATAAAGAACCGTCTTCTTCACAGTAACATCTGTTCACATGAGTTTATCGAACGTGTTCTGTGAATACTCCACCATGAGTTAAAATATGACCCAACGAGACCCTGTTTAAGACTGTGTCTGTAAATATGATTTTACAACCTATTTTGTAATGATTCACCCTTCACGTTTGTAATATATATATAATCTATTTTGTTGTAATGCTTACAATATTTTCTAACTCAATGTTATTACTAGCAACAATGATGTCTCTAAAATATGTATAAATGTCAACTTATTTAGAAATACAGCAAGTCTAAGTTTACTGGTTAGAAATACATTTCGATATTCCATAAAATATTAAAGAACAAAATGTGTTGCTGTAATAAATGTTCACGTTGAACATATGTCTTTAATATCTATGACGTTCTTCTACAGTCTATACGAATAATTATTAGAAGACAAATCTAATAGTGTGTAAAATATGTTTATGTTATTTTCATATACACTTGTAACACTGTACTTAGTGGTTGGTGTTTCACAGTAACGTGGTGGTTTGATTCTGTATGATATAATACATATCGTATATAAACATGCCTGAAAGTAATTGTAAGTTGCAGCTAGAACGGTAGATATAGCAGTCTCTGATTTTAAACTAATGAACAAGTGAAGCAGCCAAGGAGAAACACTCGGCGCCACGAGGGATTTGTTCAGCTCTTTAAGGTGAATAACAGGATTGACTGCCATTTTTATTGGGTATCCAAAGCTGAAAATGTCAAGTGTGATCCACGACCCGACACGTTATACAACCACTTGGTTTCGCCCATGTGTAAAAAAAAGACACCATCTCGTGTAATGTTATTATGTTGTTTGTATATAATAAAGTTTCTGATTTCTGTGCTGCTTTTACACGAGTTATGTTACTTAGCTTCTCGCCCATTTGTTACTGTTGATTTTATAACATCTTACGTTGGTATATATACATTTTGTTCTATATGGTTACCATTAGATAATTGTATTTAGTAAGACATATGTTCATGTCTTAAATGCCTAGTATAATAAGACTCGTCATCTTTTTTTGGAAAGATTTATTTGAGGGTTAATTTGTAATCCCATTCAAAAATCACGTTAAGCATCTTTCGCACTTCCGGCTTAAGTATTAAGTTAATTTAACGTAGTGTATATGTGTTGCACACATTTTTAGGTATCGAGTGAAGAAGTTTTAACTATACTGTTTTGTTGAAGATATGTATCTTGTTAACAATACCGCTGTGATAGACGCATGTGATATTTTGAGTTGTCTTACCAGATGAGCTAAGATCTTAACCTTCTACAGTTCAAAGTACCCCACGTCTACAAACACCCATAATCCTTCGATATGTTAGTAATACTTTTATGGACTTCCAAGGTTAAAATCCGGGGATCGCTTCCACGCTGTGGACAGAGTGCATTTATCTTATTGTGTAGCTTTGCGCTAACAAAAACAGCAAATCCTGTACACATCCACTAAACTTAATTATGTGTTGTTATGCTTCTAATGTCGTATTTGGATAGTATGGAATTTTTAACGACTTGGTGTTCTCACTCGCTGTTATGCAGTTTAATCCTAAACTTTGAGATGCAAACAGGCATCTATGTAATAGAACAATTAAATACTATGTCTGAATTAACAATAAGCTAGTATGCATAATGGTTACTTATAAATCTTCATAAAAAATCGAGGTTGTTTATTCACGGTACAATTTAGTTACGCAGCTATGTGCGTGTTTTTCTTATAGCAAAGCCAGATAAGGCTATTTGTTGTGTCCACCGAGAGAAATCTAACCCCTGATTGTGGCGTTGTAAATCCGTAGACTTACAGCTTTCCCAGCGGAGGACCACGGCTTGGTACCAATATGGTACAAGTAATAAAAAATCTAAATAGAAAATGATGTAGGGATGGCACTGCCAAAAAGAATACAAACAAGAATATAGGGATGGTACACCTATACATAGATCATCCTTACATGACTTTCAATATTAAAATTTATTGTTACACTGTAAAATCTAAGAGTACAAAATGGTTACGAAGTCGGTCGAATCAACCGACCTTATAGCGAGAGTCTGTAATAACACAGGCCTGCGAATTTAAACTTCATAAAAGTTGTTTTAGTTTTAATAACGGATTTTCCACAATTCACCTAAGCAGATTTAAAAAATAATATTCATATTTTTTCTATCCACAAGAATTCTTTACAAATCGGAAAGTTTGTTTGTTTGTTTGTAATTAAGCACGAAGTTACTCAATGGGCTATATGTGCTCTGCCCACCACGGGAAAGAAAAAAACTCTTACTTAGATCAAATTATTATTTCATTTACCACAATGAACATTTTATATTACTATGTTTGTTAACAAAAATACAAACAAACTGAAGAAAAGGGAAGAACGTTGATGTCAAACGAATATGCATCCTCATTCATCAGATTTTTTTTGTAAAATCTACGTCTTTTAGTCTCAAAACTACGTGTTGTGGTCTTTCTTTTATGTATTGCGTTATAACGTTTTGTGAAAAATCTGAACGTAATGGAGAAAAATGGATATCATTTTCGGATTAAGCATACAGGAATTATTGTAGAACATGTAAAAATTTCAAGATTATAAACCCATCGCAGGCCTGTGTAATCATGATTAGTTTGACTCAACTTGGTTTTCCTTGTACGTAAGTCCTAGGCTCTTAGCTACACTAAACTGATGTCTACCCTAACATGACTAGGGTATTATGACAAACTGCATATTAACAGTGAGGAATATATTACTTCCAACTGCAGTAATATTAAAGTCAAGTATGCATATTAATATAGAAAGTCATGAAGGGATGATCTATGTATAACTGTATCATCCCTATATTTTTGTTTGCATTATTTATGGCCCTGCCATCCCTCATTTTACATTTACAAAATGTTTTATTACTTGTTTTGTGATTGTTATTCCTTGATTGAAACGTAATGTATCCTATGAATGTGTCTAATAAAATTTAATATTATGTGTATTCATTTGTTTTTACTCATTCACTTCATATATAATATAGGGGTTGGCTCCCTAAAGACACCGATTGTATAGTATACAAAGCGTTGAGTATTCTACTTGTCACTCATCTAATGTTCATCTGTTATTGGCTGGTAATTCTTGTTTCACCCTGTAGTTAAGCTTTTTAAACGAACATAAAATGTTTGTAAGAAAGCTAGCTTCAAGGGATAATGATAACATTGCTTACACCAGAATTATGATTTTATTTTTAAATCACTAATAGTTATTACGATTAAGCGATGACATCGTGCACTGCCTAGAAACAAACAAAATGAATTTAGGTTTAAACTAACGTTAGTGATAAAATATTTGTGGAGTTATCTCGACTGAAATAACAAAAAAAAAAAGATGAACAATTTGGTGGGTTGGTCTCTTTCTAGTTTGGTATCTTAGCGATGGTTTCTTATTTTGCTCTTGGGCTTGTTCGGTAGAGAAACAAATAAGACTGACTGCCAACCATCTTTTAAAGTAAACTTTCAGTCACCGTTGATTTTTTAGCGTGGATATTTGTATTGTGCCTATTGAATACCTTGGCCATCACTACATATAAAGTCTACTTATTCGGTAGTTACACTTCTGAACACTTAAAGTTATGTTTAAAATACACCACTGACGATGTGGATAAACATAATATTGCAAAACTAGCTTTATAACTCGTTTTGCTCAATGCTAATTATGCAGCGTCAATGTTTGATAGAAAAATATCCCTTGAATTTCAGAAAATTAGATGGATTAAAATGTTTCAATATTAGAAGCAAATTGCATAATTTCAAGCTGCATAAATCACTTTAAACACAAAACCTTGAGTGTGCACAGTGCATTATTTAAATTCTAAATCTATAGGTTATTAGAGTATACCTCTTACAATATGTATTTTATTATCTAATCTAAAATTGACAAGGTGCAGTGAGTTTAAAATCGTATTATTAAGTTTGTATTGTTCAATTTATAAGGCTTATTGCCTATGAAATAGTTTTAAGACGTTGTCCTTCTATCTTTAGTAGTTCTTCTCAGAAGTAATTTTCTTTCTGAAACTTTGAACCAAGAAAAGAAAAAAAACACATATATTTTAGTACGCTAGAAGCTCAATATCGCATATTTACCATTAAAAATAATTGAACATTATAGGATAAATTTTCAAACAACATGTGCACAAGAAGTGTTTGTTCAATTGATCTTTTCGCAATGATTTATTAAAGTGCAAGAAAAATAATTATCATTTCTGAGTCTTACCTCCTGCCAGATTAGGATCTGTTGAGATGTATATGAAATGCATTTTATCCATGATTTTTTATCATAAATAGCAACTAAGCGCATGAGCATGACTTGATCATTTAACCTCATAATACAAAACAAAATCATTCAAAAATCGTTATAAAGGTATTTTTATTTTCTCAGAACATTGAATTCCTTCTTCATGACCAGAATTTTCCCAGAAAGAATTATTGTATATATTGTAGGTGAATTAACAGTAATTCATGTGTACTATTTTAGTTAATGCGAACAAAATAAACTTGGGAAATCTCATTTACCTTTTCTTTGTTGATGGTAAATCAAAAATTATATTGCAATTCACGTTAATTTGTGGATACAATTATTGAATGGAACAAGGTTATCAGCTACCTTGGGACTATTTGATATTAGTTTAACATACCTCTTTGTTAGTTTTGATGTCACTTTAAAAATTAACATGTTAAATCTGAATAAGTACACATTCTCCTGAAAGAAAGTGTTTTAAAAATTTCCTGAAAGCCTTTATAGAAAGGAGATGAAGTCGTTTTTAGACGGTATAATTTTCCGTTGCTTCTCCTGAAAGATTGGTCGTTGTTGTTTGTCGTTAGACACAAATGTCGAAACCTGGTTTTTAGCATTATTAGCCGTCAGACTTACCGCTGTGCTATTGGGGGCACAAGTCTTGGAAAAACTGAAAGCAAAATTCTTATTCTCCGTTTATTTATTTATTTAAATAAAACACAATAATTAGTTGAGAAATTCTTTTATTCTAACAGTTGTGGAAGGTAGATATATTTTCTTGAATACCTTATCTGACTTATTATAACTTCAGAGAATTGTGCAGATGGATAAGCCACATTATATCACCTATGTTTCTTAAAGCTGCAAACAGAAGCGCCGAAAAGAATAAAAGGACGATGTTATTGATCTACTGTAATCACCTGCTACTGCTTAACTCTGAGTTATTTGTGAATATCTTTGCATAATTTTGCCAACAGATACCATATCAGCATAAAATTATAAACAAGAGAGTCTGATACTTTTTATTGAATAAATAAATCACAGACCAGCTTAAAAAGTAACGTAAAGTAACATATTTGTAATTTTCATAGGTTCGTTTTTTACACAAGATAAATTGTAATAATCTATATTCTAGTAAAATGAACCATACGTAAGAAATATGTATATAACATTTAGTTAAAAGTATATCACATTCGAGATGTACAAGTTCGAATAAAAAGAAAAGACGAGGAATCTGCTTATCTTAAAGTTATTTAGCTTTATTTATAATATATATAAGTATATATACACACACGCACTATTTTACAGTTGCAAGCTTCCGAGAGTGATTACAAGTTGAATCCCAAGCAATATATAAATTTGGATGAGTAGGTTTACAATAAGCTACGTAGTTATCTGTACATATCTCCAAAAATACAAAATTAATTAGAAATTTGTATTTCGCGGAATGTATTATTGTTGCAGAAATCATTAAGATGAGTTTTAGACGCTTAAAAATATATACAGAAATTAATGGCGCGCGAAAGTTTCCCCCTCATACACGAATAAGAAACCAGGAGAGTAAAAATAAGTGACTAGAATAATGCTATTTCAATCTTAATATGAACTGGTTAGCTAAAATTGAGGATAAAGGTTTGTTTTTCTGATACCACATTTTGTTTCATAGGTAGAGAAAGTAAACACCTCTAAATTTATTGATGAAAAGAGGGAAATAAATATAGTTTTGTTTGAAATAAGCAAGTGAAATACGTCTTTAATAGTTGACGTTACACCCATTCTAATAATACGTTACATGATAATGCTGATAGGATAAAGAAAGTATAGTTTACATTCTTATTCAAACAAGACAATATACTTTTGAAATGCAATACGATGATGATGTTGTTCTATTACTTCAAAACTAACAAATAAATATCAAAAATGGCAAGATGTTCACACTAAAATGAGTAATAATAATTGAATTATTGCTGATGATAAAGGCACCTACGTAAATATAATTCATACTTTAGGGAGTCATTTATTTGACTCAAACTGGAAAACTGAAGTTTTAAAAGGCGATATTATTTTTCTCTACTGTGTTTTAAAATCAATATAACTTTATTGTTATGTGAAATATATGGATATATAAATGACATCAGTGTTTAAGCTTTGCATTGATAAAAAATACATATAATAAACTATTCCTAAAGTGAAAAAAAAATAATCACATTATTTTCAAAAATATCATTTATATTAAATTTTATATTTTTTATAGTTTAATTTTATAATAATGAGCATCTATACATTTCAATTTCCTGATATTTGTTCACATTCTTTAATTTTTTTATGTATTAGGTCGTAAGGAAATTAATGTCGTGTTATGGAACACTTTCATTAACCACTCCCCAAAAAACGTACATCACGTATAATAGTTAAACGAACCGTCTAAACGTCACGTTAGTGTAGCCTATATAATGTGTAAAGTTTAGTGTACTCTAATCCATTATAGTGATGACACACGACGAGACATATATTGGCATGTAATGCTGTTTGAATACAAGAAGGGAAACAACGCCTCTGTAGCCATAAATAGTATCAAAGACGTTTATGGAAATGTTTTGAACGTTCGTAAGTGTCAACGATGGTTCAACAAATTTCTTT
>NW_013666247.1:149832-156479 GCF_000517525.1 Limulus polyphemus
GTGTTATGGAACACTTTCATTAACCACTCCCCAAAAAACATACATCACGTATAATAGTTAAACGGACAGCCTAAACGTCACGTTAGTGTAGCCTATATAATGTATAAAGTTTAGTATACTTTAATCCTTTATAGTGATGGCACACGACGAGACACACACACATTCAGCATGTAATGCTGTTTGAATACAAGAAGCCTCTGTGGCCATAAAGAATATCAAAGAAGTTTATGGAAATGTTTTGAACATTCATAAGTGTAAACGATGGGTCAGCCAATTTCGTTCAGGTAACTTTAGCCTTAAAAACTGTGACGGAAGGGGCCAACATGTTGGAATTGATATTGATGTTCTGAAGACGCTTGTTGAGTCTAACCCAAGGCAACACACTAGTGAAATGGCCATGAAATTGCATGTCTCTCATGAAAAAATACATAAACATCAAGGAATATGGAAACTCCACAAAGAAGGTGTTTGGGTGCCTCACGAACTCTCCTATGATCATTGTTTCCAACCTGTGAACGTTGCTTCGTCTCTTCTGGCGCGTAATGCGTGTGAACAATTTCTGGACGGAATTGTCACCGGTAGTGAAAAATGGATTCTCTATGCGAATATTAAATGCCAAAAACAATGGCTCAGTCCTAGACAAAAACAACTTTCGACCCCAAAACCTGGACTCCATACGCAGGAAGTTCGCTGTGGATTGAGGAATTCGAAATGAATTACTCCTTTGATGTCCCACCAAATGCAAAGCATCACCATCAATGCAGAGATCTATAGTCAGCAACTTCACTCGTCAGTCGGAAAGGTGTTCTTCTTCTCCACGACAATGCACGTTCACATGCAACACAATATTATAGAGTTGGATTGGAAAAATTCTCCTCCACCCATCATATTTTCCAGATATGACACCATCAGATTACCATCTTTTTCGTTCACTGCAACACCATCTTAATGGGAAAACGTATGTAAATAAGGAAGGTGTTAAAGGGGACATCGACATGTTTTTTGCTTCACAGCCAAGTGATTTATTTAATCGGGGCATTAAAAACCTGATTGTAAGATGGAAAAGCATCATCGGTAAGAATGGAGACTATTTCATTTAATAAATGTTTTGTTTTGATATATAAGTTGTCCGGGTTTTTTCATCTAAAAAAAGCGACATTCATTTCTCGAGGACCTAATACTTCTTAGTCAATCCTTGTTATCAAATGTGTTCTACGATTTTCTTTGTTTTTCTCATTTTATTTCGAGTCATTACAGCCTTTCTTCTGAACCGGAAATCATTGTCTCAATGACAACGTTAGTTTATATAAAACAGCATGAACTGTTGAAGGTATCATAGAAACCTATGATATGGCCGAAGTTCATATAATAACATTTCGCTTATTCCTAGTTTTTCTGAAGAAAAAAAAATCTACCTTGCGAAGAGTTTCATTAGTATGATAGAGGGCTTAAATAGATAATAACAATTTTTGTACTAAAACATAGCTATATGTATATTATGTAAGAAGATATTAAATGTAAGAAAAATAAATACTAAAACAAAATCACTGTTTTATAGCTTATCTTGTTTTTACCTTTGATTTCTTTGTCTTTAGCGCAAAGCTCCTTAATGGATTATCTGTTCAACGCTGAGAATCGAACACCGGATTTTAGCTTTGTAAATCTTTAACTTATCTCTGATTTACCGAAGGACTAAAGAAGATCCGTTTCCTATGAATGTTAGACAACCATTTTCCAAAGTCTAATTGTATTCCAATTAACCTAAGAATTATGAGCATTTATACCCTTGCACAATTCTATCAAATTGGCCAACATAAACTTTGGAAAGTCCATTGTTTCTCAGAAACACCCACGTAACATTGTTTAAAGTTATGATACCTGTTTCGAATCCGTCTGTACGTGTTTGAAAATATTAAAATGTTCCAGATTTGAAGAAAAAACAACAGACAATTGTACGTTTCACAAAAACTTCATTTATTCGTGACCATGGTTTTGCTAGTAAAGGTATCATCAGGTACAGACTTTACTGACGAAATCATGGTCGTGAATAAACGAAGATTTTGTGAAACGTACAACTGTCTGTAGTTTCACAAAGTACCACAACATTACTGAAAACCATAAATTAACTGAAGGAAAGCCTTATAATGTAACTAGATTTGTTTTTGTGGGTATTATGAACAAATGATTTAATAGTGCAACAAATCATGGATGTACAGGATCGCAACGACTTGCCTGCCTGTGGCACAGCGGTATGTCTGCAGACTTACAACGCTGGAAACCGGGTTTAGATACCGGTGGTGGACAGAACACAAATAATCCTTTGTGTAACTTTGTGCTTAACTTCAAACAAACGCAACGGCTTCAATGACTGGAACAACCCTTATAATGTCTTTACAAAAATTACAAAGCTCATATAAATGCGTATAAGACATGTACATTAGGTTGTATGAAATGGTGAATAGAAGAAACTTTATTTTCAACATAGCTATTAGCATGTTAAAATAGTATTGTAGAATTTAGATTTGCGAATGCTTTTTTATACTACGTATAGATTTATCTAGGGGTTTCGTAAAAAAATACACTATAAGGCGAACATATATAAATATGATCTTCATTATAACACAATATTATTGAATGAAGTGTTGATTACGAGATTTCTCTAAGCACAAATGTTTCTATAGTTTTTCACTTGCAAGAAGAAAAAATATGAGTCATTCATTTTCCAAATTTTTATTAGCCTTTTTTCTTTAGCTTCATTTGTGATATTGTACATGCATCATTTTTTGCAGCAGAAACATTTCCAATGAAACATTGAGAAAAAAAAATCTGTATAGAGTTTAAACAACCTACTTTAATGGACTTCTAAACCTCAAATGTTATATATGTGTCTTAAAAGTTTTGTGTTAGCTCGGGCTGTATTTTCGATCAAATACTCTTATTTTTCTTGTCTGATAAGAAGGTACTTTTATTTTTTGCTAGAGTTTATGAGAAGTTGTTTTCTTCACTAATGTTTTTAGACTTCAATACTCAGCTTCTTACATTAAACTTTGCTTCAAAAGAGATAAAAAAATTCATTATTTTTCGAGTGGTATTAACTGGATTTCGTGTATATGACAGCACATTAATAAATGAATGTCTTAAAAGAATATTAAGTTAAGAATAACAAAAATCAAGAAAATTTAAGAATTAACTTTTGTTTTTCAGTTCCATTAAGTTTTGTCATTACCCTATCTTGCTTTTCATGTCTTTTACTGTTTGTTTTAACATTCCCCCTTTCAATGTGATATTTCTGGCTATTAGATATTTGCCTTTCTATTGAACTTGGACAAGTATCAGTAATAATTTATCTGAACCGATTCCTAACAACACATTCTAGAGAAAATGAGCTGAGCATTACTTAACACTATACTTCCTGTTCAAAGAACAACGTGTCACTTCCTACATTATATTTTTATAAATATATGGTAGAGAGTAAATAAATAACGTACTGTGGTATATAACAATATAAATAGTATAAGCTGAACGATCTTACAACTTATATTATTGTCCTTAAGTACTACAGTTGGCCAACAGCTCTTTATAAATTAAACTGTAATAAAAGCTGTAATTCAACAGATTCTAAACACGTACATTTTTCGTATATATCAAATGTTTGTAAACCAGTTCCATACATTTTAACGATAAAACACAATGAACAGTAATTCATTATCAATTATTTCATTAACTACTTGTCCCCTGGTGGGACAGCGTTATGTTTACGGATTTACAACGTTAAAATCCGAGATTCGATTCTCCGTGGGGAATACAACAGATAGTCGAATGTGGCGTTGCTCTAAAAGTAACAAACATTAACTACCACTGACGTATTATTATAAAGAAAATCTAAATATCTATATGCACACAACCTAAAAAATAATAATTTTGAGAAATGGTTTATTTTATTGAGTTTAACTTCTAGGATTCAGCTGGCATTTATGAGCATGATCGACCATTCATGCTGTGCAATGATCACTTAAGTCTTTAGATTACTATGGCATAAATGTTAGATCTTTTCCTTTGCTAAATTTTTAAGTAATATGAAAGCTGATGCATGTGAAAGTATGAGAACTTAACGGAAGAAATTAGAATTGAATATTTCTATAAACATTAGAATATATTTGATAATCTTCAAACAATTATTATAGTCAATTGGCTAAAGTCTCTAATAAATGAAACATTGAAAAGTCCCATATGTGAAGTTATCCACAACAAGTACTTTGGAGACTTTAAAAGAAATCCTAAACAAATAGTTTACATGCTATTATTGAAATAAAGAATGACTATTTAGTAAGGAATTCCATATCTCTCATGACTGTTGGTTTTTTTGTTGTTAAACACTGTGGGCTATATGTGATGTGCCTACCACGGGTATCGAAACCTGGTTTTTAGCGTTATAAGCCTTCATACTTACCACTGAGCCACTAAGGGCAATTCTCGTGAAATAGAGTGGCATGGTAATATTATCCATGTTTTTTTGTTTGTTTGGCATGACTCCAAACTGATGGCTCTATTGGCTCAGCAGTAAACCTGACGGTTTCTGACGCTAAAATTCGTGTTTCAGTACCCACGGTGGCACACCGCAGCTAGCCTATTGTGTAGCTTTGTGCTTAACAACAAACAAACACAAAATCAAAACTGGTGAGATAAAATACTATAACCCTAAGAACAGTAGCTGATATCAGATATAACATCCCACAAACTGGTCACACTCTTTCATCACACATTTTCCATTTACTATCAAATATTTCATTGTCATTTTCTAACTATAACATATACGTATACAAATAAGATACAGTCTGTTTGTTTGTATGTTTGGGTGAAAATAAAAGTTTAATCTTTATAGAATATTGATATGTTATAGAAGTTATTTAACAAACTTGGTAAGCCCAAAACATCCATAATTTGTTTTGATGTAAACCAAAATTAAAACGATGATGGAGGATAGAATCGAATAGACGGTTGACAGCACCTACAGGTTGAATACTATTGTTCTTCTATTCGATTCTATCCTCCATTAGGTGCTGTCAACCGGAGGTTGAATACTATTGTTCTAAAAGAGAAAGAAAACATAAATTTACCAATTCTGACTAAATTTTTGTGATCTTTGTCCCATAGAATAACCTGGTATTTTCTTTAAACCATTATGAATACTTGATTAAAAATCAAATCAGTTTCAACAAAATAAGCGTTTATAAAATGAAAGTTCATAAGGAACTGAAAATCTAAGAGATAAATGGTCGGGCTATTACGCGCCTAAACTTTAATTTATGCTCTTCAGTGTACTTTACGTTAAGCACTTTAAGAAAATTCCTTAATCTCTGAATTCTAGTGTATTTATCTTTTAAATACTTTTACCTGCTTTAATTACCTCTGAATCAAAAAATTCTACTTCCAATTTGTGGCAAAAAAACAACAACAAAACAAAAAAAATCATATTTTCTCTCTTCACCAGTTAATTTTCATAAATTTCCTCCTTCATTCAAGTAAATTCCATAATCCATTTCATAATTCTGCGTATTTCAATTAAACCTTGTTGTAAATTTTAGCTGAAGATTATGTTTTATCATCTTATAGAAACGTGACATAATGAACGTTTTATATATAGTATTGCTATTTCATGAAACTTTTATACATAAGAAAGTTGTTATACTGAGATGATAACAGATTAACTTTTCTCATTCTTACTTTCTCAATTTCTATCTAAATATAGATATGCATGTTTATACATATATCTCTATAGATACATGTATAAGTGTAATGTTTGCTTGTGACCCTGATGTTGTGTTGCACTTTTCAAGTGTAGTGTTTTAGTTTCCGATATTTTGTATGTTGCAAACATTTCAAATAAACTATATTTTCATAAATAAATAACTGAATCGGATGACAAATATGATTTTCTACAAATACTAAAAAACTTTTGCACAACAGTAGATAAAGTTTGTTTTTCATAACTCCATACGAATCATGGAACATGTATGATATACTGTAGTTCGATTCTGTAACAAATAAACATGAAACTAGAAAGATCAACTGAAACTATCATGCTTATAGTGTGGTGTTATAGCTTCATACGTATCACTAGATATGTACCATACACTGTACTTCAGTACTGTGACGCAAAGCACATTAAGCACAAAACGTAATATTAATTGAGACTATCGTGCTTATAGTGTGGTATAAGATTAAATGGAGTTTTTCTTACACAAATTTAGTATGAAATATGAACAGTATGAAATATATGTTAATCAAATTAAAATATTTGTTCAATCAGTACAGTAACAGTAAAATTTCATAACTGAAAAACATTTTTATGTATTCTCCTACAAAACATGTTAATTATTTTAACTTGAAATTGTTCAATATTATCAACAACCGACAAACTCTTTAGCCTTTAATATGAAAGTGGAGTTTTGAAGCTGTACAACATGAGTCACTACTCTTTCAAAAAGCATATCTCGGAAGTCTGTAGGTTCGCCGTGGTTTGAGAAATAAACGATATACACATAAACTCAAAGAGGTGTTCAGATACTAACATACAAACTAGTACGGTAAAGAGGTGTTCAGTTACTAACATACGAACTAGTACGGTAAAGAGGTGTTCAGATACT